>NC_050458.1:63570130-63608110 GCF_903995425.1 Onychomys torridus | reverse complement strand
GAGAGGGTGTAGAAGGAACAGGAAGATGGGGGAGAGTGGCCAGGGAGACAGGGAAGGGCTCGGATGCCAGAGCACAGCAGCCGGAGAGAACAGCCCACTCTTCCTCCTGAGGTCCAGCAGGGAGGCCACCCCATGAAACCATAACAGCCTCGTTTGTTTTAAATCCAGTAAATTGGAATGATTCATCACCAGGACAGCAGTGGGGACTGATCATGTCAGTGGACAGGGAGGGAGGAGGGAGGCACAGGAGGCAAGGCTCTTGCTGGGCACGGAAACATAATACCCAGGACTTGGCCACTTTCAAGAGAAGGAAGGGAAATATGGGTAGGGAGACAACAGGAACGTGTCGGGAGTCTCCTATTCTACATGGAAACTGCACGGGCCTCTCTGTGTGTGCGTGCATGTGTGCGCCTGTATATACGTGTATAGAGAGATATATATGTGGGGGTCGGGGGAGGAAGTGGAGTGCAGCCAGGACACTGCCCAGTGGAGCCCATCATCTGCCCCTTCTGTGTTGGTGAGATAAAGGGGAAATGTGGGTGGGCCCCATTGCTTTCCTCTCTGCAGGTGGTGTTCCTGGATGTTAGGACAGATGGTGGACTCTGCAACTGTCTTCCTTATATTTCTTCTCCACCCTTATGAGCGCAGGAAATGGCATTTCTCTCTAGATGTCTGTTCGTACGAGATGCCGTTCCACGCCGCCTCATTGGTAGGAAGGAGAGAGGAACCCACTCACTTTGATCAGTCCTCCCCACCATCATGAGATCCTCCCCAGAGGCTCAGAGGGAGGTGGGTTAGTGGGACCTGCATGTCGATGGGCGGAGCGTGGTCTGTTTCCATCTTGTTCTTGGTACTAGAAGGTAAGGTGTGGAGCATCCTGCCTCTGCCCTCCTGGACCTTCCTCACTCTTCCCATCTTGGGGCTGGGTGGCTCCATCTGTCCTTGGGCAGATTTTCTCACCTAGCAGTCCTGCTGGCCTGCTGGGGACTGACCAGGTGGGTTAACAGAGCCATGGCATAGGGTGACATAGCAGATCTCGGTATCACCCCTCGGCTCCAGTCTCTTTCTAGTGAAGGACCAGCTAAAAAGATGTTCGGCTGTGTGCGGGCCTCAGACCCTCCTTGCTGGCAGCTTTCCTCAGTCCTCACACACGTCCCTGAGTAGGTCTAGGGGATTGGAGTGGCGGAAACAGGGCCCTCCCTCCTCCATTCTATGGTGTTCAGATGCTGCTACGGGTCTGTAGAAGGCACTTATCCCTGAGGTTCTGACCTGGGTCCTGCCATAGGCATTGCAGGGAGGCTGTGGCTGCTCTGTGGGCTCCTGTGTGTGCTGGCTGCGCCCTGAGCTCCAACCAGCTGTCCATAACCTCTCTGCCGAGGTCAGGACCCTGGGCCTCTACAGGATGGCTGAGGGACAGACCCTTCCCAGAAGGGCCTGCTGAGTGAGCTCCACTCTGGCCAGGTTTCCAGCTGGCTTTGTCCACAGCAGGCAGATCAGTTCCCCAGCTACCCCAGCTGAACTGAGAGGTTCCAGGGGTGTCTCCCTCAATGCACTTAGTGCTGTGTTACTTAACCCCAGATACCACATGGGTGTGTACTCTAGACCGTGTGTGTGTGTGTGTGTGTGTGTGTGTGTGTGTGTGTGTGTGGTGCGCGCGCGCACTGTGTCCATGGGGGGTGCCGGGTGTTCTGTTCCTTTTACAGTGAGTCGTTTACTCTCACTTGGGACCCTGCCTTCCACACTTCTCCTGATTTCCCACCTCCGCTGCCACTCTGTGAGCTCGGCTTTGCCTTCCCAGTTCATTCGCTGTTGTTGCCTGTTTTTCTTTCCCTTGTTTTCGTCTTCTGTTTGATTGTGAGTGGTGAGGACTTTGCCTCTTTCTCTGCCACGCTTTCTGACCTTCCCTCTTAGGTACTAGTTCCTCTACATAGGTTTCGTACATTGCAGGCCTCTCTCCACTCCAACCACCCCACCCCCCACCCCCACCCCCGACCCAGCATCTTGTTTTTCTCAGCCTCCTGGAACCAGCCTGAGGCTGAGCAGGCTGAAATCGCTGTAGATGTTGCCTTGATACTGCTCTAGATATGTCCAGCAGGGGGCAGTAACATCTTGGTAACGTCTCTGGCTTCTGGGGGTGGTGGGGGATGGGGCTTTCTATATTCCCATTCACCTGACAAGTCTTTAGGGGTTGGGGGTTCCATTCCATTTCTGTAAACTCCCTCTCCTGCTTTTCTGAAGTTGGTTTAATTTTTGATCTTCCTTGTTCCAGCTTTCTTTCTGGGGGTTCTTCCTCCCTCTGCCTCCAAAGTTTGTGGTGTTATACAGTGGTATCTGCAGTTCCGAAGTGGGTTTTTTCTTTCTCCTTTCTCTGGAATGTAGACTGTATATGTTTAATAACTCACCTTCTCTATCCTTGCTCAAAAATGTGGGATAATGCAATGACTGTGACCCTGGTTGGAAATTAAACTTGTCTTATGCAGCTTTGGAGGAGACCTTCATGCTGTGCAGCGGCTACGCGGCAGTGGGGACATTCTGTGACAGCCCCTTTCCACACTGTTCCTTTCTCTGCAGAGGTGGGAGGACATGCTTCAGTGGGTGGAGAGGAAGTCATGGAGGAACTTAGCTTTGTTGGGAACACTGATTGTGAGCCCTTCTTCCTGGCAGAGCCAGAATCAGTGGGTCAAGCCCCAGGGTGGGAGGGTTGCCTGACTGATGAACTTCTGAAGGTAGCTGTATTTACCGCCTGTTGATAGACTTAGGGCAGCGTTTCTCAGCCTGTAGGTGGAGACCCCTTTGGGGGCTGAATGACTCTTTCACAGGGATGAATAAAAGACACCCTGCATGTCAAGTGCTTACATTGTGATTCATAGCAGTAGCAACATTACAGTTATGGAGCAGCATGAGGAACTATTAAAGGGTTGCAGCGTTGGAAGGTTGGGAACTTCTGCTCTAGGGACTAAAGCTCTTGCCGGGTCCTGAACTTGGCCCCTTACTTCCTCTAGTCTTAGGTCTCTCCAACCCTGGGAACCAGGTGACCCTAGCCTGAGGATGGCCACCCTGTGCCTGGATTGGCATCTCCTCACTCGTGTAGGCCTGGATTTGGGGAGTGAGTGAGCGCAGAGGGCACAGCTGGGCAGTATAGACCATGACCTGTTTTCAGTGCAGCGGCCCGTCCAGCTGGCTGGGTCTGGGGTGCGTGGGTTCCCGTCGTCAGTGCACCTCATCCAGGACTCCACAGGTGTCCTGAGGGGTGCCTCTTCTCGGAAGCTTACATTCCCACTCCTCCACTTCTCCTTCCCTCGGCTGCTGCCACTGCCCGGCTCCACAGAGAAGCCCCCACACCCCAGCCCCCGCTCCTTGCTCCTTATTTCAGTGTGAGTTTAAGTCCCACATACGACTGTGAAGTTTTTTATATTCACTCAGTTTCTTCTCCGTTTCTTTCCTGGCTAGTTCACCATTCAGCCTTTCTCCTGCCATTGAGTCAGCACCCTCAAGAATAGTGCTTTTCGCCCATGTCACCGGCTTCCAAACCACTGAGCCACACACTCACCAACCCTCTGTCTTCAAGCATTACTCCCTTTCCCTCCTCCAGGCTCCCTCAGCTCATAAGTTAGGAACATTGTTCTCAAGTGCTTTACTTATTTATTAATAAATAGATCACTTTCTGAACTGCATTTTCTTTTCCTTTTTTAATTTTGTTTTGAGACAGGGTTTCTCTGTGTAGCCCTGGATCTTCTTGCTCTGTAGATCAGGCTGGCCTCACAGTCACTCACAGTGATCACCTGCCTCTGCCTCCCGAGTGTTGGGATTAAAATCGAGTATCACCACTGTATGGCTTGCTGAGCTCACACTTGTAAACGTCCTCCTGCCTTTGTTTCCCAAGTGCTGGATTGCAGGTGTGAGCCTGTGAGCCTAGCCTCAGCCTTTTCATAAAACAACAATAGAGGCTGGGTATCGAGGTGCACGCCTGTGATCCCAGCACTCGGAAGCAGAGGCAGGGAGATCTCTGACAATTGGAGGCCAGCCTAGTCTGGGTTTGTCTTATCCCCTCTCACCACAGGACAATAAATACTAGCAAGCAATTGAGTTGAACAACAGGCTGGTGGCACCAGAACAAGCTAGAGAAGCAGGTGATGGTTCTTCCCTGTCCCTTAGTTCCTCGGATTCAAGGGAGGTAGAGGAGCCCTCTGTGGCTCTTCCCAAACCTTATCAGCTTTGAGGGGATACAGGATGAGGGGAGGGGACCTGAAGGTAAGTCTGGGTACCACAGGGCGCATAGCCTCCCATGGCTCATTTGTCATGATTTGACAAAGGACCCACATCTAAGTGATGTGCTTCAGGATAATCTGGGTAAGGCAGCTTCCAAAATGAACTTGGAGGAAGCGGGCTTAGATGAGCCTAGGTGAGAGGCAAGGCAAAACCGTCCCCTTCACAGGGTGTGTTTCCTGTCCTTGAGTGTAGGGTCTGAGTTCCTGGAGGCTCTGGCATCTGACCTCCAGTTCAAGCACTTGTATGCAACTAGAATAGAAAGTGAGCAGAGATGTAGAGCTTTCTCTGTATTTGGGCATTTGTTTAGGATGGGTTACACCACTGTATTGGGAGCTGGGCATCCACTTCAAGATGCTCTGGAGTCTTGAAATCTTGGGAATGGCTGAGGAGGATGCCCTTTCTTCCTGCTGGTCAGTATAGAGAGTGATATCCTTGGGCAGGCTATCATAATACTAAGCACTATCTATGGTTCACTCTATCCCAATAGCTGGAGAGGTCACCGGTCACTGGGGAATGATGGAATCCAAATACTTTCCTTTACAGGTTTCTGTAATTGGGTTTCCTGACCCCAGTTGTTGGAATGGGTAAGAATGACCCTGGATTCTTGAGAAAGGTGCAGAGGGTTAGGGCCAAGGAAGTGGGAACCCTGAGCATGGTCAAGGGAGCAAAGTTGGTGAAGGCAGTGGGTCCGAAAGTGAAGAAGCTGAATCAGAACTGTTGAATGTCAAAGCTAGAAGGTAAGCCTGGTGGTGGTGATGCCTAATCCCAGCACTTGGGAGGCAGAGGCCAGCCTGGGCTACAAAGTGAGTTCCAGGAAAGGCTCCAAAACTACAGAGAAACCCTGTCTGGAAAATTCAAAACCAAACAAACAAAAAGCTGGAAGGTGAGTGTCTGCTTGTGTATGTCACTGTAGCCGTCAGCTGTAGGGAGTGTCTGGGCTTCAGTTCGAGCTAGTGTGCCTTCTAAGCTGGATATAGAAGTGGAGAGGAGGGTTGGGGATTTAGCTCAGTGGTAGAGCACTTGCCTATCAAGTACAAGGCCCTGGGTTCAATCCTCAGCTCTGGAAAAACAAAAAACAAACAAACAACAACAACAACAAAAAAACAGTGGAGCAGATACTGAAGGTAAAACTGCCCTGTGGGTAGAGCTGAGCAGTTCTCTGCACAGGCTTCCTCCACTCACCCACCTCACAGGCCACCTTCCTGAGAGCTGTCTGGCAGGCAGGCAAGACAGGAGGTCTTGGACTAAGTCCCTGACCTGTGCCTTCTCCCTCCACACCTCCGTTTCCGTACACTTGCTGGAGGCCCTGGGTCTGATCGCTGGAACTGCATACACCAAACCCATCTATCTTGGCAAGGGCCGTCCTAGGACAGTTGACTACAGAGGCTTCAGGGATAGAAGGCTGAGCATGTGGCTCTGGTTTCTAAACACGGCACAAAAGACCCTGCTGCTACAGATTCTAGATAAAAGGGGAGTTGTCTGTCTTTGCCTCATCTTGTATGGATGGAGCAATCATGTTCTTGGTTAGAGCAGCTACAGGATTTGGGTGCTAACTTCATTGTCCCTGGATGATTGAGTGTATAAGCCACACCTAAAAGGGGCCAGTGGAGTGTGCTTCATATGTTCAGGGCTCTGGGTTCCATCCACAGTACCAGTAAAAACAACAAAGTAAGTCCTTGATTCAGTCCCCAGGGGTAGAGGGGGTTGTGGGAAGCAGTGCCCGGCTTACACCTGGCTGTGTGGGTGAACACTTGCAAGGCTCAGGCGTTTCTGGATGTGGCTTTCCACCTGTACCAGGCAGTAGGCAGCTTTCCTGCCTTTCTCAGAATCACAATTCAGGTTCCTTCCCAGTCTAATGGAAATGATTCTTCCCTGACCCTGGCTGGAGCCTTTCAGTCAGTTGCCCTCAGAGGGTAGGATTTTTTGGGGGGGAGGACGGGGGGAGCCAGAGTCTCATTTGTGGCCCTGCTGGCCTGGAACCTGCTACCTAGCTGTCTGCCTGTGCCAGTCTCTTCAGAGATTAAAGGCACCCCACCTGCCCAAGCCCGTCAGTGGGCTACCATTGGAGATGGGCTTACCCTTTCTTCCCACGGCTGCATTCCCTTATCCCACCCACTCCCCTCCAGTCGTGTGCCCTACAGAGCCTCCGAGCCCAGCCAGCCAGCCATCTGTCTACTGTGTGCCACCGCTTGTGTGTGCTGCGGAGCACAGCTGAGCTCACACTCCGCGTTCCCACCTCCTTACTCCAGGTCCTCTGCACCAGTGGCTTCCCTCCACTTGCCTCCCTCTCTCTCCTTCTGCTTCAGCCGCGCTGGCCCAGGCATTCCCTCAGACCATCTGGCCCCTGCCTTTAGTCCTCTTTTTCTCCCCCATTGAAAAACCCACAGCAGGGGCTGGGGATGCAGCGCAGGTGGTAGAGTGAGTGCTTGCTTACTGTGCAGGGTCCTGGGTTCCTGACCTAGCGCTGCTGCGTCAAAACAGATGGTGGAATCTCGGTTCTTGTGACAGCGAGAGGGGCTGAGTTCAAGGTCAGCCTTGGCTACATAACAAGTTTGAGGCCAGCCTGGGCTACATGAGACTGAACAGCAAAAGAAGTCTCACTTCTCCCAAAGTTCATGGCTTTACAGTCTTCACTCTCCTGCCAGGGCTCCATTGGCTCACTCATGAAACACCCTCCACCTGGTTTGTTTCTTAAATAAGCAGTTCTCAACCTGTGGGCCGTGACCCTTTGGGGTTGCATATCAGATATATCCTACATATATACTACAGTTATGGAGTAGCAGTGAAATAATTTTAAGGTTGGGGTCACCAGAACATGAGGAACTGTATTAAAAGGTTGCAGTGTTAGGAAGGCTGAGAACCACTGGCTCTCACTGATTCAGATCTTGTTCACTCCCATATTTTTATAGCAAGCAGTTCCTGTCAGTAATCCCCGCAACGTAAGTGTGCACAGATGTTAGGCAAACGTTCCTAGAACCGCCTGCTGCGCCTGCTCCTGTACTCTTCCCACACCCACTTGAGAGCCTGACCAGCCCCAGCCCTTGGGTGCATCCTTCCGGTTCCTTTGATTTTTTTTTTTTTTTTTTTTTTTTAAGAGACAGGGTCTCAGCCGGGGGAGTGACATGTGACTTTTTAATTCTAGCACTCAGGAGGCAGAGGCAGGCAGGTCTTTGTGAGTTCAAGACCAGCCTGGTGTACATAGCTGGAGCTCCCAGCTAGCTGATAGACCCTGTCAAAGCAAAACCACCAGAGCTGACATTGCTTCTTGGCAGGGCAAAGGTGGACAGTGAAGCACGGAGAACTCTTACGTTGTCAGGCTCACACTTCCTGTCTGAAAATGGGTGGACAGCGGGAGACAGAGGGCCTTGTGTATCCCAGGCTGGCCTATGAACTCATGTATGTAGCTGAGGATGACTTGGACTCCTAATCCTGCCTCTACCTCCCAAGTACTGGTATTATGGATGGATGCCACCAAACAGTTAATGCAGTGCTGTGCAGTATGGATGTGTGCCACCAAGCACAGTTAATGCAGGGCTGTGCATTACAGATGTGTGCCACCAAGCAGTTAATACAGTGCTGTGCATTATGGATGTGTGCCACCAAGCACAGTTAATGCAGGGCTGTGGTTGAACCCAGGGTTTTATGCATGCCAAGCGAACACTCTACTGAGCTGCATCCCCATCCCTCAACCCAGCCCTTGCACTTTTTCTGAATATATGGGGAAGAGTTAAAATATGAGTTCACATCATATGTATTAATTTACTTCTTAAATTGAAGCTTATACATTTGAGAGATTTTCAAAGTATAGTTTGATATTCCAATGGTTTCTCATTTAATAGTTCAACAGTTTATTAAAAATAAAACATTTGGCTGGATGTGGTTTGAAGGCTTGTAATCCCAGCACTTGGGATGAAGAGGAGGAACCAGAGTTCAAGGCTGAACTAGTGAGATGTTCCACAGGAAAAGACACCTGCCACCAAGCCAGACTACCTGAGTTCTATGTGGGATCCCAAGCTGTCTTCTGATGCCACATACACCATGGCACACGCCTGCCTGTGAACACATGAGACAAGTAATTCTCCACACATACCATGGCACATGCCTGCCTATAAGTACATGCCATAAATAAATTAATTTAAAAAACGGGTTTAAGGCAGCTTTGCTTTGACACTGGTCCAGGCTGTAAGAGACCCTATTTGAAAAGCCAAATAAGGGTTGGGGATTTAGCTCAGTGGTAGAGCACTTGCCTAGCAAGTGCAAGGCCCTGGGTTCGATCCTCAGCTCAAAAAAAAAAAAAAAAAAAAAGTCAAATAAAACATTTGTCCAGTATCATGCATCTGGTACATAGGAGACTTTAGGCATGTCATGCTTGGTCCTTGTCATCAGTGTGCTGGCTCTTTGAGGGAACTGGGAGAGAGGAACAAGGCATATACAGTAACAAAGGGAAAAGAGAGTGGGTGTGTGCTTCATTCAGATATGGGCCAAAGTCACACTGTTAGCCAGGAGAATTAGGACTTGAAAAGAGTTAAACATCCTGGAAGGTAGAGAACAGGTAAAGGGAGTCATAGAGCTGAGAACACATGGTAGGCTCACCTGAAGCCAGAGCATAGTCCAGCCACGGGGAAACCGATGCAGTTAATACACACTAAGTCTACGGTCAGGCACGAACACTGAAGACAGAGACGTGAGAGGCACAAAGCTCTGTCTGTCTCTTCCTCACTCTTCAGTCAAGAGTGGTTGGACTCACCTATAAGCTCCGCACTTAGGAGTCTGAGGCATGATGATCCCAAGTTCAAAACTTGCTCTGTAGATCAAGCTAGCCTCCAATTCAGAGATCTGCTTGCCTTCGCCTCCCAAGAGCTAGGATTAAAGGCGTGCACCACCACTCGACAGGTCTGGACTTCTCTCTCTCTCTTTTTTTTTTTTTTTAAGCTGAGGATCAAACCCAGGGACTTGCGCTTGCTAGGCAAGCGCTCTACCACTGAGCTAAATCCCCAACCCAGGCCTGGACTTCTTAAAGAGAAAGGTTTTCAATGTAAAAATTGACCAATTCGGGAAAGGAGAGCTGGGCGACAAGGTTTTAACTGGCATGTCAGAGTCAGTTTTATGCACGGCAGTGTGGAGCTATGTAAGCTTTTGGTGACGTGGCAGGTGACGTGAGTGCGTGTAGCAATGTACAGAATGATGTAAGGAGGGAAGCTTTGGGGTGCGGCTTACCTTTAAAAGACAAAAATAGAATAGAACTTTCCATCTCTTTAAGAGAGGTTTGGTGGTAGGTAACCCGGGACTAGCACGGTAGGTCTTGACTTACAAAGATTTAGATCCATCTTTGTGCTTCACCATCTCAGACCTGCCTTCCATCGCCAGGATCTGATATGATTGCTACAGCATAACTCATCCTGTGTGCTTTCTAGGCCCGGAGAGGAGGGAGGGAGGCCCATCAGGGAGAGGAGTGGAGCCTGAACTGACCTGGTTCCTAGCATTGGTACCTTTAGAGGAGTCTAAAACAGAGCTTTCAACACTTAGATTTATGTCTTGTTAGCCACTACCATGTCCAGTTTCCAAGAGAGACTTTGAAGTGTAGTTTTGTATTTGCCCAAATATATATTCATATAGTGAGAACTTTTTCTTAGTGCCGGGGATTAAAGTCTAGACAAGCATTCTATGGCTGAGCTATATCCTAGCCACATGCACAGATGTTAGGCATACATTTGGCAGGCTTTAAAAATGGATACATCCATGTAATCCCATATCCTCAATTATAGAGCACCCCCTCAACCCCAGGAATTCCTGCTGTCTGTCGTTTTGATTAATTTCTGAGAAAGGGTTTTATGTGGGCTGGGATTATAGGTGTGCATCACCATACCCCACTGTCCAGTGAGGGTTCTGTTTTTTTGTTGTTTAAGACAATTTGACTATGTAGTCCTAGGTGACCTGAAGTACAGAAATTTTGTCTGCCTCTTTCCCGAGTGTTGGGATTAAAGGTGTGCACCACCGCACCTGGCTGGCTGTGAGTTTTTTTTAAATTTAAAGATTTATTTATACTTACATGTATGTATGTATGTATGTATGTATGTATGTATATCTGTATGCTACATGTTTGGGTACCTTTGAAGGCCAGATGAGGGTGTTGGAGCCCTTGGAAGTGCAGTTATAGGCATTTTTGAGCCATCTGATCTAGGTTCAGGGAATTGAACTCTGGTCCTCTGGGAGAACAGCAAGTGCTCTAAAGCACCAGAGCATCCATCTGTCTACACCCTGACCATGAGTTGGTTTGTTTTTGTTTTTGTTTTAAATATTTATTTACTTAGTATGTATACAGAAGAGGGCGCCAGATTTTATTACAGATGGTTGTGAGCCACCATGTGGTTGCTGGGAATTGAACTCAGGACCTCTGGAAGAGCAGTCAGTACTCTTAACCTCTGAGCCATCTCTCCAGCCCTTGTTTTTGTTTTTAAATCCTAGGTTAGGGACATCAGCTCAGTGGTGAGTGCCTGGACTGGATCCTCAGAACCACAAAACAGAGAAAATGAGAACTTAGTGTGGTTGTCTTAGAAATGGAGGGGCTGGGGAGGCTGGGAAGAAGAACTCAAAGGGGACTGGTTAGACATGGGAGATCAAAGAAGTCTTGGTGTGACAGAGGAGAGCCATCAGAAAGGTCAGGTTGTTTCAAGTAAGAGGAAGTGTGTGTTGGGTGTGTGTAAGCTGAGGTGCTGGCCAGACAGGTGGAGTTGTGTCTAAGAATAATATCACTGCTAAAGAGGACCATGAACCAGAGCTAGAGAGATGGCTCAGTGGCTGGAAGAACTGGCTGCTCTTCCGGAGGACACAGGTTCAAGTCCCAGCACCCACATGGCAGCTCACAACTGACTGTAACTCCTGTTCCAGGGGGTCTGACACCCTCACACAGACAGACATGCAGACAGAACACGAATGTACATAAAATACCAATAAATAAATTATAAAGAAATGACCATGAACCAAGAAACTGCCTAAGAGTATATGGTATGGAACGGCCCATGACAGCCTTTGAGTGACCAGGAACCAGGATCTAGGGGCCACAGCTTTAGGTTTTCAGGAAGGGTTCAAATCATGAGAAGGGAAACTGGTGAGCCCCCTAAAATGACTTGAGACCCTTCTAAACACTGAAGTCCTCGAACAAACACGAGACCATTGTACTTTCTGCTGTTGTGAAAAGGGTGTTGAGGGAAACCAGGAAAGAAAAGGTCAGTGACTGATCCCTTTTTACAGGAAGATACCCTCCCAAGCAGGGGTGAGGGGTAGGGGGCAGAGCAGCCGCCAACATCTGCGGGAAGAATGAACCATCAGGAGAGGTGAAGAGTTGGCTGTCTTGGACACCTGCCTCTGCCAGCTTAGTGGGAGGGAACTCGTCTTAGAAGAAAGAACAGAGCCCGGCGGCGGTGGCGCACGCCTTTAATCCCAGCACATGGGAGGCAGATGCAGGTGGATCTCTGTGAGTTCGAGGCCAGCCTGGTCTACAGACTGAGTTCTAGGACAGCCAGGGCTACACAGAGAAATGCTGTCTCGAAAAACCAAAAGAAGGAAGAGGAAGAGGAAGGAGGAGAAGAAGAAAGCACAGAGGACAAATGCATTCTTGTGCTCCAATCCTATCTCTGTCACCAGTTAGCATGATGACCCTAGGCAAGTGCCTTTGCTGTAAAATGGGAACAATTGTGCCTCCCGTGATTGGAAGGTTAGAGACTAACGCCCCCATTATAGTGGGTAATGGCAAATAGGTGCTATCACATGGCCCAACCCTCGTCATGGGACCGAACGGCTAACGGATGGGGTCAGAATCTGCGACCTGGGATCACAGCGTAGGGAATGAGTGCTGCAGCGTCTTCCCTCCAGGAGGTGGGGACAAGGTGGAGGGAGGGATGCAGGAGGAGGAGCTCGCTCCTTGCGACCCGCCCACACCACTCTGGCCTGGAGCTGAGGCAACGCGTCCTGGTCGCCTGTACCCGAACAGCCTGCCCCGGTGCCCCGGTGCTCCCACCTCGTCCGGTCATGTCCCTGCGCCCCTTGCTCTGGCCGCTCCGACTGCTGCTGCTGCTGCTGCTCCGTGGGGCGGTGTGCCGGGCTGAGGCTGGGCCAGAAACCGAAAGTCCCGTCCGGACCCTCCAAGTGGAGACCCTGGTGAGGACACTGGTCGCGCCACCTCCCCATCCCCCACGCCGCCGCCGCCACCCTTTAAGGCCAGGGATCGTGGGGGAGCGTGGGGCTCTAAAGAACCTGTGAACCAAGAGGAGAGGAAGTGCTGGAACTGAGCTGGGGGAGAAGGTGCTGGGTCTCGATGTAGTAATAGGGTCTTAGGAGGAGCAGCCTTGACCCTTGGAGTCTGATCACAGGTACAGCCCCCTGAGTCGTGTACGGAATCCGCCGCCTTTGGAGACACGCTCCACATACACTACACGGTGAGGGGCCTGGGGGGCCGGGGCGTGGTCTGGGAGGGGGCGGCGCCCGAATGAAACACGTCAGCTTTGGCTTGGACACGTGGCAAGCTGTGCGAGAGAACTGAATCCCAGGGTCAGCTAGCACGTGGGACAGAAGTGGGGGTTTACTCTTGTCTGCTCCTTTCTCCGCCCTGTTTTCCCGCCAGTTTCTCTCCAGCACTGAGAAATGAAGGGTGGAGAGATTTCCAAGAAGTGTCAGCCCTTTAGGGTTTCCTGTTCCTTCTTGCCCCACGGGGGTGGAGGTGGGAGACAAGGAGGATGGTGCAAGGCTGTGCCGAGGGTTGCTACCATCCCCTCTGGGCGGTCCCAGTGTGTGTGTGGCCTGTCTGGTGGGAGGAAAGGTGGCGTTAGTTCTTCCTCTTTGTCCTCAGGGCAGCTTGGTAGATGGACGCATTATTGACACCTCTCTGACCAGAGATCCTCTGGTCATAGAACTTGGCCAAAAGCAGGTGATTCCAGGTATGTGACCTGTGCCTTTTGTCCTCTCCCTAACCTAAGCCCTGGCTTAGTGTCTTGGACGTCTAAGTTATGCTGGAAAAGCTTCTAGAATGAGTAAGACCCTAAGGATCTTTGGCCACCTCGTGTTCAAATTCTTTTCTTGCCCCACACATCGCTGGGGGCTGACAAGGCCGATGGGGAGCCTTTGATTTCCCTCCTGGGCGGTGTGCAGCTCAGTTCTGTCTTCTTCTTCAAGGTCTGGAGCAGAGCCTTCTGGACATGTGTGTGGGGTGAGTATCTGGACAGGGGCGGGTTTGACTAGCCCCTCTGCCTGGGTGGACGTTTTCTCTGCCACCTGTCATCTCCAGTAGGTAGGACCTTGTAGGATAAAGGGCCCCTGGCTTCATACTGGAAAGGTGAAGGTCAGTGGAACCCCTGAGGGCATCCAAAGCAGAGGGCACCTCTCTGGCTGTCGGGTTTTTTTTTGGGGGGGGGAGTTGAGGTGTGTAGGGTTATTGGGACCTTTGTTGGTCAACCTGTTAGGTGGGAAAATTCACGTTTGGTGTCACTGAGGTGGGAGGTGCTTCTGGTGGCGCTGGGCCTGGGCTGCCAGCTCACCTCTCTACTGCCTGGGACTCATTCCTTCCCTCAGAGAGAAGCGAAGAGCAGTCATTCCTTCTCACCTGGCCTATGGAAAGCGAGGGTACCCGCCATCTATCCCAGGTAACTGAGTAGGTCTTTTCTCCCACGCACTCTGCCCTGTCTAGAACTTGAGAAAGTCCAGATCAAATCTGAGGAAAGCAGTAGCTGGGCCCCTCCTTCTGGCCCACTCTTTTTCTCCAGTGGAGACTGCAGACAACCTGATAGGGCCACTTGGCTCGATGTAAGCAGCTGGTGACTTTTGACACCCGCTCAAGCTGCGTGGGTCTTGCTGGCCACACTCCTTACCTCAGAGCACTAAAGTAACTCAGAACAAACCAAAGGCAACTGTAAGAGCCCTCCCAAAGAGCTGGGAAGGAGGTAACCCCGCTGGTAAGGAGGTGACCCCGATGACCGATTCCTAGGATTCACCTTCACGTGCTACAGCTGATGCCTGTTCTGAAGGGCGGAGACTGGACAGTTTTTCTAAGATGGGTATCTCTTTGCTATTAGGTAAAATGTGATCTACTCCAGAGTTCTGGCAACGTGATATACTTACTATAGGGACCCCCAAGAAGAGGGTGGGGAGGGCCCAGCAAAGTCTCTCTTATCAAGTGGGTGTGGTGATGCACTCGAGAAGCAGAGGCAGGCGGCTCTCTGTGAGTTCAAGGCCAGCCTGGTCTACAGAGTGAGTTCCAGCTGAGGTTACAGAGTGAGACCCTGTCTCTGCCCACCCCAGTGCTCTTTGTTGGCTTGCATTTGAGGCTGTCTGACCCTGTCCACCACTTCCTTCAGTGTGTCTCTCTTGTTTCCCAGCCCTTTTCTGAAAACCATCTCATAGTGTGTTGTATGTGCTCATCGGTGGGTGGACTTTTTAAGGATATCTGCTTTTATTCCAGTTAATTATAGCCCTACAAAATCCTATCCATGTGGCATTTAGAAATGGGGTCCATTTGGTACAGAGGATTCTCACACATATAAATGCTCACTTGTGGGGCCAGACAGATGGCTCAGTGGTTATGAGCATTGGCTACTCTTGAGGACCCAGGTTCAGTTCCCAGCACCCATGTGGTGGCTCACCACCATTTGTAACTCCAGTTCCTGGGGGAATCTGACACTCTCTCCTTACTCCCAGGATACCAGGCATGCACATGGTGCATCAGGCAAAACACTTAAAATAAACATAAACAGAGCCAGCCGGGCGGTGGTGGCGCACGCCTGTAATCCCAGCACTCGGGAGGCAGAGCCAGGTGGATCTCCGTGAATTCGAGGTCAGCCTGGTCTACAGAGCAAGTCCAGGACAGGAACCAAAACTACAGAGAAACCCTGTCTCAAAAAAAACCAAAACCAAAAAAAAACCAAAAAAACAAACCATAAACAAAACTTTAAATAAATGCTCACTTGTAAATATGGAAGAGCCTGCAGGTTTCCCATCCACAGATTTCCTGTGCTGTCAGAGATCTGTCCTTGATTCCAAGCCACATGTTTAGTTGTAGTTAAGATCAACATGAGTGTCCTTAGCCTGCTCCTAACTCTCTTCCGCCTTTTCTGAGGGAGCCCTACCCCACAGTTCAAATGGCCAGAATCGCAGTTATTTCCTGCGGACTACCTTGGTTTAATCCCCATTCAGAGCTCTGGGTAAATCACAGCAGTTCTATGCCCTCCTCCCCCAGCCTCTCCAGCAGATGCAGTGGTGCAGCTTCTAACCCCCCCCCCTCCCCCAGCCTCTCCAGCGGATGCAGTGGTGCAGCTTCTAACCCCCACCCCTCCCCCAGCCTCTCCAGCGGATGCAGTAGTGCAGCTTCTAACCCCCACCCCTCCCCCAGCCTCTCCAGCGGATGCAGTGGTGCAGCTTCTAACCCCCCACCCCTCCCCCAGCCTCTCCAGCCGATGCAGTGGTGCAGCTTCTAACCCCCACCCCTGCCCTCTGACTTTCCAGCGGATGCAGTGGTGCAGTATGATGTGGAGCTGATTGCATTGATTCGAGCCAACTACTGGCAAAAGCTGCTGAAGGGCATTTTGCCTCTGGTGGGCATGGCTATGGTGCCAGCGCTCCTGGGCCTGATTGGGTATCACTTGTACAAGAAGGCCAGCAGACCCAAAGTCTCCAAAAAGAAGCTGAAAGAAGATAAACGGAACAAGAGTAAAAAGAAATAAATAGTGATCGTTAACAAAACTTTGTATTCTCCGCTTGATACTACAACCGCTTTTCTCTTAGTTTTTTTTCTTGTGTGTGTGTGTGTGTGCTGGTCTGAATGTGGAGAGCACTGTGAAGCTGGCTCTCTCCTTCCTCCAGTAGGCGGGTTCCAGAGACTGGAGCTCATCGACTTCAGAAACAAGTGCTTTTCCTTCTGAGCCATCTCTCTGGTTTCCCTTTTCTTCGAAGACGGGGTCTTGCATTTGTAGTCCAAGCTGGCCTCAGACTCGTGAGCCTCCTGGTTAGGCTACAATACAGATGTGTGCCAACACACCCTGCTCACCCAATGCGTTCAGGCTGCTTTTCTTGGGTAGAAAAAGAGCACTGTGAAGCTGGATCTTGCCTGTGGCTGAGTGGCTGGAGGCCTTGGAGCATACCTCTTCCTTTGGCCTGCTCTCGATGTCCTAATTTACCCCAGGAAACTGGTCTTGAACCTGCCTCGGGTCTTTGGGGTATCTATTTGGCTCCCTTGCTGAGTCACCTCTTAGTAGGTGCCAAGGCATTCTCTCCCTGGAACCAGATTGTTCCTTGTATCCTTGAAGATGGCAAAGAAAATAAAGATCTTACAAGGGCTGAGAATAAGGCTTAGTTGGTAGAATGCTTGTCTAGAATGAAAAAAAACAAAAACCCTGAGATCAGTCCACAGCACCAACAAAACTGATGTGGCACTCAGCTGTAATCCCAGAGGAGGCAGGAGGATCAGTTCAGGGTCATCCTTAACTACACAGGCTTACATGAAATCCTGGTTTTTGTTGTTGTTGTTGTTAAGAAACATAATTTTTTAAAGAATAATTTATTGGAGCTGGAGAGATGGCCCAGCAGTTAAAGAGCACTGGCTGTTCTTCCAGAGGATCCAGGTTCAATTCCCAGCACCCACATGGCAGCTCATAACTGTCTGTAACTCCAGTTCCAGGAAACCTGGCAACTTTCACACAGATACACATGCAGGCAAAAGACCAATGCACACAAAAATAAAAATAAATCATGAAAGAAGTTGTACTATTTAAAAAAGAACAATTTATTGATTCTACTGCAGAGGGTGGTGGTGGTGGTCAATAGCTAGAGTACTGTCTGGATCAGCAAAGCACTCAGGTTTCAAGAAAAAGTCTCCGAGGTTTGGGAAGAGGTCCCCCCTTGGGTCACAGAGTGTGGGAGACGATGTGAGCTGCTTCGATGATGTTGTGAGTGGTTGGAGGCTTCCCGTCCCCTGACGGGGCAGGTGCAGGCAGCTGGGGCAGGTTGCTTCTGTGGTTCACGATGAAGAGCGGGTTCAGCTGGCTCAGCACCTCGTCGCTCACTGAGATGCCGTCCAAGTACTGTTTGAGCATCTCCCTCAGCTTCCCGCTGATGTCGAGCAACTGCCCCCGTCTGTGCTCCAGACTCAGGACCTCCAGCTTCACCTTGTTGTATCTCTTCCAGAAGTTCTCCATCCCTGAATAGTCCACCATAACCTGAGAGTGGAAACAGAGGCCGGAGGGGTGTGATGGTCCCCTCTGGCAGGTGCTGCCCAGCCCCCCCCCGGCCCCTTCCTTCACCTTGGCAAGCTCCTCAGTGAGTTCTTCTGGGCTCTCTTTCTCCACCTCCTCCTGCTCCTGGGGAGTCAATACTGAGGAATAGAAAGGTAGCACCTTTTCTTCCTCTGTTTCAAATTTCCTACATATTTCAGCAAGCTTAAGGATCTTTTCACCCTGTTGGGAGTATGAAGAGATGTTTTAGGAAAAACAAGATAGTGCCCCTGCTTGAGCCCAGGAAAGCAGCTCAAGTCAGTAGGAAGCCTGGTTGATGCAGTCCCCGGCGTGTGCCAAGCACTATCCCAGCATTTTATAAACGCAGCTATTACTTCTTTTTCTTTTCAGTTAGGAAAGGCATTTACGAGCAGGGGTGGGGTGGGGTGGGTGGATGGGTGGCGGCGGCGGCGGCGGCGGCGGCGGCGGGGCGGCGGCGGCGGACGCCTTTAATCCCAGCACTCGGGAGGCAGAGCCAGGAGGATCTCTGTGAGTTCGAGGCCAGCCTGGTCTACAGATCGAGATCAGGACAGGCACCAAAGCTACACAGAGAAACCCTGTCTCGGAAAAACTAGAAAAAAGAAAGGCATTTACTGGGGATGAGGAAACACACATGCAGCAGACACACAGAGTGGGAGCTAGGGAAGCTGGAAAGTCCTGTCCCTTCTGGAGGCCTGGTTATAAAGCTCTGAAGAGCCTTTCTTCCCTGCTTTAGAGTTGGTCAGTTGGAAGCAGATAGGATGGTTGATTGGTCTGCAATCGTGTGTGACATGTCCTGAGCAGGCCTTGAACTTCTTGAGCTAGTCATCAGCAGAAGCTGCCAGGCTTTTCTCTCAAGTCTGGAGGTTGAGGAAGAAGTGACCATCTTGAAAGTTCACCACCTTTATTACCTAGTTGTGGCTCCTCCTCTCCCTATCCGCCTGCCGACCAGGACCTCTGTCCAGCTCTTGGTCTCTCGTCATCTTCTGGCTCCCGTCTCAGAGGTCACCCTAACTGCTCTAGGGTGTTTGGGGATGATGACCACCGCTCTTAGCTGCTTCAAGGCTGACATTGGGGGGGGGGGGGTCAGCCTAAGAGGAGGCTCTGTCCAAGGGGACACAATAAAACTTAACCAATGGTAATGATCCAGAGCATAAGACAGCCATCTTGTGACAGTGTCTATCTTTGGAGCTTGTCATACGACTGACAAGTAGCGTCTTAATCAGTCAGTAGTCTCAAAAGAAATCTGGAAATTAGGTCCCCAAAATGATAATTGTCTTCAGAAGAAATCCAGAGACAAGCCCCCCAAAATGATGCGGTCTAGAAATAATACAGTCCAGGGGTCCTGATTTCCTCTGCCAGTTAAAAAATTAAAGGCAGGAAAAATCTGAAGCACAGCAGAGCGGGGACCAGCAGCGTCCGGGCTGTAGGCAGAATCAGCAGTTGGAAGATGCCGTTTATTGGGGGTGGTGGTGGTGGTGGTGAGGAAACACTCATGCATCAGACACACAGAGAAAAAGACCCTCTGCAAAGCAAGTGGGGACTCAGGAAGCTGAAGAATCCCTGTTCATTTAAAAAAGAGAATAGAGTTAAAAGAAAAGCTAACACAGACGTCCATTTAACAAGGAAGAGGAGGGAACCCCACCCCATGTCTCTGGAATCCCTTTCTCCTCCAGCCGGGTTCCTTGGTTTTGTTCCCTTTACCTTCTCCACGACCTTTTTCAGGCCCTTGAGGGCGGCATTACTCTCCAGGGTGAGCTTGACTAAGTTCTCCTGAGACTTCCCCCGAGCCTGCGTCCGTTGGGCCTTAAGTTTTCGAAGCTGTACGTGGACCAGCTCCTTGTCGTTGCGGATACACTGGTTCTGCCATTCGCCTTCGCGGCTGTAGGCGCTGATCTTCCCTTTCAAGGCAGCGATGGCCTCCTAGAGGGACAGCAGAGGCCACTGACTGTGGCTAAGAGCAGAGTCTGTCGTCTTGACCCAACCAGTGAGACCCCCTCCCCGAAGAACACGGGAGACACCGGGAAGTGCCTCCTGGTGAGCGCGGACCTGCAGCTTCTGGATCCTCTTCATCTGCATTTCGATCTCTTTGGAACTCTTCTCGTCCTTCACCTTCAGGGTCTCAAAGGCGATCTTCCGGTCCTCCGTGGCTTCCGTATAGTTCTTGAGTGCGTCCTGGAACCTTCTCCACAGATCCTCCACTGTGTTCTCCAGTTGTAGACGAAGAAAGTGCTTCTCTTCCAAATTCTAGGAAATGGATCCCCAATACCAAGCGCTTAGAGTTACCCTCCGAGTTCACCCCGCCAGCAGCCTTACCCTGGGGGACCGTGGGGAGCAGGGGTCAGTGAATTACGGTCTGAGTGCAGGGTCCGAGTGCAGTGCATCATGACCGGAACAGGAGAGGTGGGGGGGCAGCTCCATGAGAATAATGCCGATTAGAAACAGAATGAGGAGACGGGAGGTGGTGGTATATCTCTGTGAGTTCGAGGACAGCCTAGTCTACAGAGTGAGTTCTAAGACAGGCTTCAAAGCTACACTGAGAAACTCTGTCTCCGAAAAAAACAAAACAAACAAAAACAAACCAACAACAGAATAAGGCTCTGTGTTCCAAATCTCTTCTCTTCTCTTCTCTTCTCTTCTCTTCTCTTCTCTTCTTCTTCTCTTCTCCTCTCCCCTCCCCTTGGCTGTCCTGGAACTTACTCTGTAGACTAGGTTGGCCTCTACCTCCTACCTTCATAGTGCTGGGATTGAAGGTATGCACCACCCCCTCCTGACTCCAATCTCTTAACCTTTTAAAGGGAAACTGATAGTTTGGATTTTCATGTGAAATCTTTTCAATTTTCATATGTAGGACATTATTCAAATTGTATAAAGTAAAACACTGGCTAACTTAAATGCAAGGGTTGGGGTGGAGCTTAGAGTGTTTGCCTAGCATTGAATCAGGTTGGCTATGAGGGTGCATATCTGTTACCCCACTCAGGAGGTGGAGGCAGGCGGATCACAAGTCTAAGGTAAAAGCACAAAAGTAGTTCCAGGTCATGCTCCACCACAGTGAGTTCAGTTCCAGGTCATGCTCCACCACATAGTGAGCTCAAAGATGCTGTCTCAAAAGGTAGTTGATAACCAAGAACTCTATACCCAAACTTCTGCCTGTCGACTAGATTGCAAATTATGATGGAAAGAATTATGGATTGAGATTCTACTGACCTAGACTGTCCTGAACCAATCACAAACCAGCAGTGGAACCAAGTTGATCATGTGGCTACTCTGGGTCTTTGTTTCTTCATCTACAGCTCAAAAGGACAAAGCCAGATGATCTCTGGGGTTTTTGTTGTTGGTCATGGTGGTGCATTTTGTTTGTTTGTTTGTTTGTTTAGTTTTTCTGTTTTTTGTTTTGCCTTAAAATGCATTCTCAGAATGTTTTAGACCAGTCCTGCCTCCCAAGCAGTTTTCACAAGATCACAAAGAAGCACGGGACCCTCAGGACAACAGACTTTTATTGACTGTTGGCTCTGGGGCTCTCGTCCAGCTCTGCTTGCCCTCAACAGTTTCCATCAAGTCTCTCCAGATCCCGTCCTTCCTTTCTCCCCCGTACCTTGTTTTTCAGATCGTCCCACATGCTCTGGAACTCTAGCTTGCTCTCATACTCAGAATCTAAATAGTTCTGCTCCATGGCCATGAAGACATCTTGTAGATAGTGAATTTCTTTTTCATGCTGGTCAATGATTGTCTTCCTATAGGAGACACAGGAAGCATGTAAACCAAAAATAACAAAGAAATACATAATGTGACTACGAGCAGGCAGGTGTGGTGGCACACTCCATTAGTCCTACCACTTGGGAGGCAGAGGCAGGCAAATATCTGTGAGTTAGAGGGTAGCCTGGACTACATACTGTGTTCCAAGCCAGCCAGGGATATATAGTGAGGGTCTGTCTTAAAAAATAAAACCCGGGGTTGGGGATTTAGCTCAGTGGTAGAGCGCTTGCCTAGCAAGCACAAGGCCCTGGGTTCGGTCCTCAGCTCTGGAAAAAAAAAAAAATGCCAGGCAGTGGTGGCACACACCTTTAATTCCAGCACTCGGGAGGCAGAGCCAGGTGGTTCTCTGTGAGTTTGAGGCCAGCCTGGTCTACAGAGTGAGATCCAGGACAGGCACTAAAACTACGTGGAGAAACCCTGTCTCAGAATGGAAAAAAAAAAAAGAAGAAGAAGAAGAAAGAAAGAAAGAAAAACAAAAACAAAACTATGCATGGTACAAACTTTTAGGCACTGGCAGGCAGGGAGGTAAAGTTTTGGTTTTTCTTTTTTTCTTTTTTTCCAGAAAGAATATTTTGATTTTTGAATAGGTAGTACCTTCACATGATACAAAAACAAAAATCTAAGTAAGTTTACAGTCAAATATCTCTCCCATCCCTATCGACTGCTGGATGGATAGAATTTTGATAATTGGAATGAGGGGGTACAGACAGGGACCTGGCAGGGGTCAAGGTAAGCTAAGGCTGTAAGATTAAACCCAAATTCATTTACAAGGAACTCAGGACCCTCTCTGCCTGGGATTATGAATAGGAAGGAGGCTCCTTGGTATTAGGGATGGGTTCGGGGACTCCCCTGGACCCAGTCTCTCGACTCTCTGGCCCCATACCTTTCTGTCTCAAACTCTTTTGTTAGGACCTCTAGCTCCATGTTGTAATTTTCCTCCAGGAGGTTGAGACGGCGTCGTTGCAGGCTCAAGAGCTGGTCAACGTTGTGTAGGTGGCTACGGAGAGCGTGGGCGTATTGCTCCTCAGCTTCAGTCAAGTCCTTAGCCAAAGACTGGGCAGAAGGAAGAGAATTACTGTTCTGGCCAAGTGGCATCCGAGAGAAAATAAAAATGGGTTCAGGGAGCTGAGGAGGTGGATCAGTTGGGTCCTCAGCACCCACAGAAAAAGTCTGGTACGGTGGCACTCCTGTAATCCTGGGTTTAGCGAAGAGGTAGGAGGGTCCTAGGTCTAAATGACCAGCCAGCCTACCAATTTGGTGAATGAGCTCCAATCTCAAAATATAAGGTGGACAGCAAGTGAAGAAGATGTTTGATACACACACACACACACACACACACACACACACACACATTTAGCTATCTGGCTAGGTGGATGGCACAATGGCATTTTCCTCTTGTTTCCTAATGGATTTAGGAATGCCGATTCTCCTATTCAGTCTTTAAAAATTAAAATTTACTTATTATTTGTGTGTATGTATGCATGTCTCTCTAAGTTCATGTTATGTGTATTGTAGGCGCCTCAGGAGGCCAGAAGAGGCCAGAGGTCCTCAGACTCCCTGGAATGAGAGCTACAAGCAGTTGTGAGTTGCCTAACGTGTGTACCAGAACTCAAACCCAGGTCCTCTGAAAGAACTGTTAAGAGCCGTCTCTCCAGCGCCTTCCAATTAGACTTGATGCAAAGCAAGAATGACTTCTAGAAGTGTCAGGACCAGTCCTGGTGGTGCATGCTTTTATTCGTACCACTCAGGAGGCAGAGACAGATGGATCTCTATGAATTCAAGCCTAGCTTGGTCTACACTAGTAGTTCTAGGCCAGCCAGGGATACAGCATAAGACCCTGTCTTAAAAAAAAAAAAAAAGCTGGCGAGCTGGCTCAGCAATTAGGAGGACTTCCAGAGGACTAAGGTTTGATGCCCAGCATCCACGTGGAGGCTCGCAACTGTAACTCCAGTTCCAGGGGATCCAATGCCCTTTTCACGGGCATTGCATGTATATGGTGCACTTATCATATATGCAGACACTCACAGAGATAAAATGAAAAAAATTTTTTTAAAGAAGTGTGAAGTGGTTCCAGGACAGGTTCCAAAGCTACTCAGAGAAACTCTGTCTAAAAAAAAAAAAAAAAAAAAACCAAAAACAAGCGGGGCGGTGGTGGCGCACGACTTTAATCCCAGCACTCGGGAGGCAGAGGCAGGGGGATCTCTGTGAGTTCGAGGCCAGCCTGGTCTACAGAGCAAGATCCAGGAAAGGCGCAAAGCTACACAGAGAAACCCTGTCTCGAGAGAAAAAAAAAAAAAAAGTGAAGTGAGCTGATGTCTTGTGGATCACAAACGTTTACATTGATGGAGCGACCATTAAAAAAGCCAGGTGTCCGTGGAGAACTGGATGTCTGAGGGCAGAAATCTGAACCTAGTTTGTCTTCTTATAGAAATTAGTAAGGTAGCCATGGTGATGCACACCCATACTACCAGGGCACTGAGGCAGGAGCATTGCAAATTCTCTGGACTACATAATGAGTTTGAAGCCTGCTTGGGTACTTAACAAGGTGTGTGTGTGTGTGTGTGTGTGTGTGTGTGTGTGTGTGTGTGTGGCTTAGAGGTTGAGAGCACTTGCTACAGAAGCCAGGTGCCTCACAACGGCCTGTAACTCTAACTCCAAGGGATCTGACGCCCTCCTCTGGCGTCTGTAGGCATCTGCACTCACATGCACATTCCCCCACCCCCACTGTACACACACACACACACACACACACACACACACACACACACAATTTAAAAATAGTATTTTTTAAAAGATCATGAGTTTGAAGCCAGCAAGACGCATCTCAAGAGAAAGGCTGGAAAGAAAAGGGAGGATGGGAGAGAAGGAGGACCGGAGCAAAGCGTTCTCTTTCCACCTCCTTGAACCTGTGTGAGCTTATGATTGCTGGAGTCAATGGAGATGACAGTTGGGACCGTGCCGGTTCTGACACCGCCCTTCCTCTGGCCTGGTGGCTTCCCTTTCCCGCCTCTAGAAATGCCTGTTCCTGGGAATGCTTCCTCCAGGAACTGAGCCAGTGTGCTGTGAGAAACCCAGAGTGCAGGGAGAGGTCATGTGAATTCTAGTCAACGGCTCAGCCAAGCTGGCTGACAGCTGGATGGAGGCTAGTCCAGTCAGGCCGAGGTGACTGACTGACTGACTGACACACTGTTCTTGCCTATGATGGACAGTTGCCACGGGGCTAAGGATGTGTTGTGTGGCTTTCCTGGAGAACAGGGACAAATAAATATCCATTCTCCCCAAAAGAGATAGAGACAGACTAATGATACCACTACAGTCCACCTTGGTGAACCGGCTAGTTTATTGGGGTTACTTACAGGAGCTGGGTGATGGCTAACAAACTACGTCCTTGAGCTCCACAGCTTAGCTGGTCTGAGGATTCCTCTCCCTACAGTCATTTCTACTCATATAACTTCAGGGAGGAGCCTTGTGAATCTTTGTTTTTGTTTTTTGTTTTTTGAGACAAGGTTTCTCTTCTGGCTGTCCTGGAACTCGCTCTGTAGACCAGGCTGGCCACTAACTCACAGAGATCCATCTGCCTCTGCCTCCTGAGTGCTGGGATTAAAAGGCATGCACCACCACCGCCCAGCTAACACTTGGGAGGCTGAGGCAGGAATATTACCATCAATTTCAAGATCAGTCTGGACTCAAAAAAAAAAAAAAAAATGACTTAGTTGACAAAGTTCCTGCCCCAGAACCCACACAAAGAGTCCTGGGCTGGTGGCACACCTCTAACCCCAGTGCTAGGATAGGGAAGTGAAGTTCGCCATTCGTTCATGGTGGGTACCTGAAGCTCAGTGGCCATCCAGCCTAGCCCAATTGATGAGCTCAGGTCCAGGGAGACTGTCTCAAAGAAGAAAGTGCTCATTTTGACAGCATACATACCAGAACTGGAATAATACAGCAAAGATTAACATGACCCTGAGCAAGGGGGACATGCAAAATTGTAAAATTGCTTTTCTTTATTATTATTATTATTATTATTATTATTATTATTATTATTATTAAGACAAGGTCTCACTACAATATAGCTCTATCTAGGATGGAACTTGCTATGTAGACCAGGTTGGCCTCAAACTCAGAGATCCTTCAGCCTCTGCTCTGATTAAAAGCGTGTGACCCCAGGCCGAGATAATTTCTTTTAATGATTGTTTTAGATTTACTTCATGAGTGTTGTTTGCATGTTATGTGTGTGTAATATGTGTGTGCCTGGTGGCCTTACAGGTCGGGAGAGGACATCAAATCTCCTGGAGTTACAGATGGTAAGCCACCATATGGATGCTGGGAATCGAACCTGGGTCCTCTACAAGAACAAGTGCTCTTAGCTGCTGAACCTCTCTCCCGCCCAAGTGTACCATATTCTAAAAACAAACAAAAAGATGGACCATAGTTAAGGAAAAGCACTTGGTAGCAACCTCTGGCATGTATATACACATGTGTACATACAACACACACACCAAACCTTCCAGGACTGGATGTGTGACTCAGTGGCAAAGTGCTTATCTAGAATGTAAAAGGTGGTTGGGTTTGCTCCCCAGCACTGGGAGAAAAAAAAAAAAAGCCTGGGTCTAAAGAGATGGCTCAGAGGTTAAGAGCTCTTCCAGAGGACCCGGGTTCAATTCCCAGCACCCACATGGCAGCTCACAGCTCTCTGTAACTCCAGTTCCAGGGATCAGACACCCTCACACAGACACTCAGGCAGACAAACCACCTACCAATGCACATGAAATAAGAATAAATTAATCATTTTAAGGTGGGGGGGGGGGAGCCTTACTTAAGCTGTAGCCTCGAGCGTGAAGCTGCTGGGGTCTGCAGAATCCCCGCCCCTCAAGGCTAAGGCACAAGGGAAGGTGTGTCTTCTCCAGGGGAGATTCCAATGTGGCAGCGATATCGCTGTTAACTCGAAGTTTGGTTTGAGAAGTAGACTAAAGAAGGATCGGCAAACAGGTAAAAGGCGGATTTTAAAAAGGATAAAGAGGGCCTGATTAGGAATGTCTTTAATCCCAGCACTCGGAGGCAGAGGCTGGTGGTTCTCTCAGGGTTTGAGGCTAGCCTGGTCTATGAGTTCCAGGCCGGCAAGGGCCCTGTCTCAGAAAACAAACAAAAAGGGACTGCAGCTTTCTCTTTCAAGGCAGCTGCCATTTCCTGCGTGAATATTGGTTCCCCTCAGATCTTTAGTGAAGCCCGAGATTTAAAAAAAAAAAAAAAAAAAGGAGGACCATAGCTGTGGTCTGAACCTTTGATTTTTGTTTTTGTTTGTTTGTTTTTCGAGACAGGGTTTCTCTGTGTAGTTTTGGTGCCTGTCCTGGATCTCGCTCTGTAGACCAGGCTGGCCTCGAACTCACAGAGATCAGCCTGGCTCTGCCTCTGTGTGCTGGGATTAAAGGTGTGCGCCACCGTTGCCCACTATTTTTTTTTTGTTTTTTGTTTTTTGTTTTTTTGTTTTTGGACTTGCACCTTTAATACCAGCACACAGGTGGATGGATCTCTGTGAGTTCCAGGACAGCCAAGGCTACACAGAGAAACCCAGTCTTGAAAGATGGGAGGGATGGGTTGGGGATTTAGCTCAGTGGTAGAGCACTTGCCTAGCAAGCACAAGGCCCTGGGTTTGGTCCTCAACTCTGGGAGGGGGAAAAAAGGATGGGGGAGTGGGGGGTCGGTGGAAATTCCTCCATCGAGAGTCAGCCCAATCTGTCAGAACGGAGCAGAAGTGCAGAGGCATCAATAGCTTGCAGGGAAGGTTTGAGAGCCAGACTCGGATGCCCAGCATTGTTCATGGGAGAAAACCAAACACATGGGGCTCTGTAAGTCCCTGGTCCACAGTGTCAAGGAGCTGGAAGTGCCGTCCTCGTCTAACAAACCTCTCTGCGCTGAGACTGCCCACGTCTCCTCCCAGAACCCAAAGCCGTGGTGGGAAGGGCAGCAGCATGGAGGCCATCCAAGTCACCAGCCCCAAAGCCAGCTGTACAGTGAAGAAATGACTCACGCACACATTTCATTTGTGCTTAAATGAAACCACAAAAACTTAAAAAGTGGGAGGTGGGGACGTACAAGGCCATGGAGATGGTTAAACCCACACAGAGGGGGAGGGAGGGAGCTGGCTCCACAGAGTTGTCCTCTGAACTCCACGGCATGGACACCCACACAGATACACAGTTGTTATTGTTAAGTATATCAACAATCCTTTGAAGGATGAGAGTGATTCCAGAACGTCTTAAGAGCATAAGGATAGGCCCCACTGATGGTACCTGCCAATAATTCCAGTGCCTGGGAGGCCGAAATAGGAGGGCTGCTGATTGACAGCCAGCCTGGGCTACACGAGTCTGTTTCTATTTTCTTCCTCCCTCCAAAAGAGCATCAGGATTCCGGCTGATCGGTTTGGAAATCCAGAATTGCTCTTACCTACGGAGGCTTCCCTGTCTTATCCAGGGCTACTCAAGTTGCATCAATAAGGCCAAATTGGTGGAATGAAACAGCGGAAGAGTCAAAATACTGATACCTTGCCAGGGGCAGGGGCGCACACCTTCAAACCCCAGAATTTGGGAGGCAGAGGCAGGTGGATCTCTGCGAGCTTGAGGCCAGCCTGGGCTACAGAGTGAGTTCCAGGACAGCCAGAGCTACAGAATGAGACCCTTCACACACACACACACACACACACACACACACACACACAATACCCACACTCTAGTCCTAGCTCTCCGACTAGAGCCTGGCAACCCTGGACAGGTCAGTCCCCCCTCTCTGGCACTGAGCCTCTTGGTGCAGACATAAAGGCTGGGACTAAGTTTAAGTTGCTGGTGTGCTATTTCACACCTTTAGAGCTCGACAGTACTTGTTTGGGGCAGCAAACGACCAAGGAGAGTCGTTCCTCCAAGGAAGCGGAGGATGGCGACAGCTCAATAGCTCATTGACAACAATTAGAACCAATAAGCTAGATGTCTCAGAGCCCGCGCCTTGTGAAGGCTTAAAAGCCAGTTAGGTAGATCCGGCTGTGCAGCCCACACCTGCGGTACCAGAAGTGGAGGCAGGAGGGTGAGGAGTTCAAGTCCTGCCTCAGCTACATCATGAGTCTGAGACCAGTTCAGGGAGACAAGACCTTGTCTCAAAAAACCGATATTAATTCACTAGGCACATCCTACTCAGGTCAGGGGAGCCATCCTCAAGCCTCATTGGGAGGAAGCCACACCTTGATGACACTGTCCTTGCAGTCCACCACGCGTTCAAACGTTTGGCTGAGGATCTCGATGTCTTTGTGAAGCTCTCTGGTCTTGACTTCCCTGAGGACAGTTCTCCACTGCGTGTTGATCTTATTAAGATTCAGGGCGCTGTTGTGTTCTTCCTTGGCCAGCTTGTCCTGTGTGAGGAAGAAACACATCCATTTCAGCCAAGGCTCTACCACACTACAGTGGACACCACCCTGAAAAATGCCAGCCCTTGTGTATTGTCAAGGAAGTACCAAAGCCCTCGGCAACCGATACCCAGGGGCTCCTGTTTGTTTTTTTCGATGAGTTCCCTTCAAGGTGAAACGTCTAATGACCCCCACTCCAGACAGAACACCAGAATTTTCAAGACCGCTGAATTTGGACACTTGACAGCATCTACTGTCCTCATTCCGGAGCTCAGTTGATACTTCCGAGCTCTATTCCCCCTTGCATGCTTCACAGGCCGAAAACAATGTTGCCTGTAACCCGTGTATTTTAGGACCACGGACTTCGGAGGAGGCACGGGTGGGGTGAAAATGAGTGGAGGCCACAATGACCCGGGCAACGGCGACCCAGGCAGCGGCGCCAGCTCATGGGCGGTGGGTTTGGGCAAAACACACTGAAGACAAGCATCACCTTCAAGAACTGGGTGAGAAGCCTCTCTTTCTTCTTGGCCGCCTCCTCCTCGGCCAGCAACCTCTGCTGAAACAGAAGTAGCTGCTCCTCATCCGACAAGGGTGCCTTGGACTTTTTTCCTTTTTTAGGCATGGCTGGCCGGCGGACTGGGTTCAGGCAAAGAGCCTCTGCCTGCCGCCACGACCTACTTGTGAGAAATTAGAAGGAAAACGCTCCCATAGACAGGGACCTTCTGGAACTAAGGACCTCAGCCCTCCGCCAAGAGAGCCCAGGCAGATGCGTCTTGTCTCCTAGCAACAAGGACTTTCGCTAAAACCAGGGCCGGCGTGAGAAATACGAAGGTGAGCCCTATTTCGAAGCGCCCCCTGCAGGCTGGAGGACCGCAGTCAGTTCTTGTGGAGAGGGCTTTTTATCCTAAAAATCCTAGTCTCTGTCTCTTAAAAAAAAAAAAAAGCCTTCAAATGTTTTTTTTTTTTGTTTGTTTGTTTTTTTATTTTACTGTTTTATTTTGTGTATGTGCGTTTTGCCTGCATGTATGTCTGCATATATGGATGGGCATTCCTAATGCCTGTAGAGGCCAGAAGAGGGTATTGGATTCCATGGAACTGATCAAGACCACTTACACACATAATCTTTTTTTGTGGGTGAGTGTACCAATTTTTTTCTTTTGGGCTACCAACCAGCTCCAAAATCATGACACAGAGACTTATTAGGTTTTGGGTTTTGTTTTGTTTTGTTTTTGTTTTTATTTTTTATTTTTGGTTTTTTCGAGACAGGGTTTCTCTGTGTATGTAGCTTTGCGTCTTTCCTGGAACTCACTTGGTAGCCCAGGCTGGCCTTGAACTCACAAAGATCCGCCTGGCTCTGCCTCCTGAGTGCTGGGATTAAAGGTGTGTGCCACCACTGCCCAGCTTTTTTTTTTTTTTTTAAGATTTATTTATTTATTATGTATACAGTGTTCTGCCTTACATGCATGCTTGCAGGCCAGAAGAGGGCGCCAGATCTCATTACAGATGGTTGTGAGCCACCATGATGGTTGCTGGGAATTGAACTCAGGACCTCTGGAAGAACAACCAGTGCTCTTAACCACTGAGCCATCTCTCCAGCCTAAGACTTATTAGTTTTGAATGCTTAGCCTAGCTTAGGCTTGTTTCTGGCTAGATCTTTTAACTTAAATTAACCTATTTTTCTTTATCTACCTTTGCCTCTAGGCTTTTTACCTTTCTTTATTCTATATGTCTTTCTTTCTTTCTTACTCCATGGCTGGCTGGGTGGCTGGCCTCTGGCATCTCCTTCTCTCCTTCCTCTTTTCTCTTGTTCTTCCTGAGTCGAGATTTCTCTTTCCTATTTATTCTCTCTGCCTGCCAGCCCTGCCTATCCTTTCTCCTGCCTAGCTATTGGCCATCCAGCTCTTTATTAGACCGATCAGGTACCTTAGGCAGGCAACATATCTTTACATAATTAAACAAATGCAGCATAAACAAATGTAACACACCTTTACACAGTTAAAGTAAAATTCTGCAGCATAAACAAATGTAACACATCTTTACATAGTTAAAATAATATTTCACAACAGGTGGGCTGGTGAGAAGGCTCAATGGATAAGGGAGTTACTGCCAAGCCTGGTGACCTGAGATCACAACCACCAGCAACTCCCACTTGAGGAGATCAAAGTCTAGTTTTCTAGCCTCAGTGGACACTGTAAGCATGTGTGCAAACACAGACATATACATAACAATTTTTAAAATCTTTTTAAAATGGTCTCCTTGGAGATGGAGAGACAGCTCAGAGGACTAGAGACTGGCTGCTCTTGCAGAAGATCTGGGTTCAGTTCCCAGCACCCACATGGCAGCTCACAACTGTCCATAACTCCAGTTCCAGAAGATCTGATGCCCACTTCTGACTTCTGTGGGCACCAGGTACACACAGTGCACATACATACACACAGGCAAAACAGATGCACATAAAACAAATAAATCTAAAAAATATTTTGAGACAGCATCTCATTGTGTAGTCCTGGATGGCCAGAAACTCATTCTATAGACCACGTTGGCCTCAGACTCATAAAAACCCATCTGCCTCTGCCTCCCCAGTGCTGGGATCAAAGATATACATTACCACTTGCAGCTTAAAATTTTTTTCAAAACTTACTTTTCAAGGTCAAAAATCTGTGGATAACAAAAAGAAATATAGCAGTGCATGCTTTCTCTTATATAAACACCCGCAGCCAAAGGGGCATCAAAGCTCTCAAGTCACACACTGCCACAGCTCAGGCAGCCAGGTGCGCTCTTCTCTCCATGTCCGCACCTCAGCCTTCCAAGTTGGCTTGTTTTTCTGTTTAATCCGTGAAGTATCTTTGCTTCACCTGACTCATCCTGGAATTCTTTTCTGTGGTAAATATACCCAAGAGGACCCGCAGCAGAGGTCCCTACGGCTTCGCTGGAGACTGCTCGGGCTGTGTGGCCGACATCATTGAGTCGGACTTCTTGCTGGCAGTGACAGTGTTGTTCTGAAAATTCTATGAGATATTCAGAAAAGCAAAGCTACAGAGACAGAAACTAGATAACAATTGCAACCCTAACTGCTACTAACCGGAAGAGTAGGAGGTGGAGCCCCAGGGAATCCAGGTTGTTTAGACTGCGTGAAGTGGAGCTCCCTTAATTGGATTAGTGTCCTTAGCAGACAAAGAGACTAGACTGGGAAAAAGCTCGGTGCTTAAGAGCACTGGCTGCTCTTCCAGAGAACCCAGGTTCAATTCCCAGAACCTTCATGGGTGCCTCACAACCATCTGACACTTTCTTCACGCCTCCTCAGGCATCAGGCATACTTGTGGTGCAGACATTCATGTAAGCAAAACACTTACACACCTAAAAAAAAAAAACTAGGCCGGGTGGTGGTGGCGGCGTAAGCCTTTAATCCCTGCACTCGGGAGGCAGAGGCAGGTGGATCTCTGTGAGTTTGAGGCCAGCCTGGGCTACCAAGTGAGTTCCAGGAAAGGCGCAAAGCTACACAGAGAAACCCTGTCTCCAAAAACAAAAAATAAAACAAAACAAAAAAAGAAGAAATAAATAAGTAAATAAAATTAAAATAAAAAAAAAAACTAGATAAAGTCAAGAAGAAGAGAAAGAGACAAGTGCTATCTTTTGGGACCTTTGACTATACCAGAGGACAGCCTTCCAAGACTGTGGCGGGTCCTTCCTAGACTCCAGATCTGTCAGCACTGTGTTCTTAGACTTCTTGTTCTCCAGACTGTGAGAAACAGTTGCTTGTTGTTTAAGCCACACTGTGTTATTGTATTCTGTTGTAACAGTGTGAACTAAGATAGTCGTCCTGGGGTTGGGGATTTAGCTCAGTGGTAGAGCATGACCATTCCAGGGGAATCTGATGCCCCCTTCTGGTCCCTTCTAGCACTGTATGCATGTGGTATACATACATGTATGTAGGCCAAACACTCATACATGTAAAAATAAAATAAAATGATGATGATGATAATAATAATAATAATATCACCATCATTATTTTGTTTGTTTGAAGGGTTTCTATGTAGCTTTAGCTGGCTTGGAGCTTGCTATGTAGACAAGTCTAACCTTGAACTCACAGAGATCCGCCTGCCTCTGCCTCCCGAGTGCTGGGGTTAAAGGTGTGCTCCATCATAGCTGGCTGACTCTTCCTATATACAAACATTCATAGCAAAACATAACAGCAGGCAGCTGGGCAGTGGTGGCGCACGCCTTTAATCCCAGCACTCGGGAGGCAGAGGCAGGTGGATCTTTGTGAGTTCGAGGCCAGCCTGGTCTACCGAGCAAGATCCAGGAAAGGCGCAAAGCTACACAGAGAAACCCTGTCTCAAAAAACCAAATAAATAAATAAATAAATAAATAAATAAAATAACAGCGGGCTGGAGAAATGGCTCAGAGGTTAAGAGCACTGACTGCTCTTCCAGAGGTCCTGAGTTCAATTCCCAGCACCCACATGGTGGCTCACAACCATCTGTAATGAGATCTGGCGCCCTCTTCTGTGAACATAATAAATAAATAAATCTTAAAAAAAAAAAACAAACAACAAAACATTACAGCAATACTTTGAAACGTCTGCTCTCTCCGGGGTCTTATGGTCACATTTGGTGTACGTACCTCCTCCTGCTGCCCATTCTGCATTGCCCTTGCCGATGATAAGCACTTTAGCAGGCTGCGTTTTTTTATCTGGTGGGATTTCTGAAGGATCTGGGCTATCCATTGTCCTGCCCATAAGTTGTTCTTTTCTCCCTTACCTTAGTCGCAGACAAGGCAGGATTAGGAGAAGCCCTAGAGATGTCCTGAACTCCAGACATTCTCTTTCTTGCTTACCTCCATCATGGAATAGCATACCAATTTCTCCTTGAAGATGAATCAGTTCCAACAACACTCTAACTCCATTCTTGGTCTGTTGATTCAAAGTCACGAAGAGCCCAAAGTGGCCAAGGCTTAGTCTCAACTTCCAGTTCCATAAAATCATTGAGTATCCCCCGGGGCAGCGTTCCTTCCTAGAGAGGACTAGGCCAGTGGAGCAGAACAGAAACGTGTTTGTTAGGGCATCAGGAGGGTGACAGTGAGTAGTGACACTCGCTCCTCCCAACCCTAGCTCCTTCATTCTCCTCTCTCCTCCCTTCTTTCTCTTCCCTTTCCTCCCACCTCATATGTTTTCTCTCTTCCTTCCTTCCTTCCTTCTTTCCTTCCTTCCTTCCTTCCTTCCTTCCTTCCTTTCCTTCTCTCTTTTTTGACATGGGGTCTCACGTAACCCAGGCTGGTGTCGTCGTGTAGCCAAGGATGTCCTTGAACTCCCGATCTTTCCGCCTCCACCTCCCAAGTGCTACCCCAGTCCTAGCTCCTTATTTCCTGACCCATCAATCCTGGCTCTGGGAGAATCAGCACATATGCTGGCAACTGATCCCCAGCATGTACAGCCGTTCAGGGAATTTTTTGCCTCAGCTCTGCAAGACATCACTCCTTCTCTAGTATGGTGGGTGTCTTCCAAAGACCAGAAAGGGTTTTATCAAGCCAGCAACTTCAGATCATCAAGGAACATTATGAGGCCAGTTAACATCATAAGCATTGGTCCATTATCATACTTTGGTTGCTGTGAGGCGAATACCTCGATCAGAAGAGACACTTATGGATGTGATACCCTCTAAGTCATGGCTGGTGGTTTTGGCAGAAACTCTGTGTGCAGGAAAGGCAGATTTGGGCATGCTGTTCCCCGTGTTTATTGCTGTTTGGACATCTTCTTCTGTGACATGTCTGTCCAAGCTTTTTGCCCACCTTAATAGCAAGTTTTATATTTATTAGATTTGTAGCTGTTCGTTGTCTTTTTTTTTTTTTTTTTTTACATCTTTTGTGTTGTTTGTTTCACTCTGTATTTGTATTTATTTGTGTGTTGTGTGCCTGCTCATACCTGCTGCAGGAGACGTGTGGAGGTCAGAGGACAGCCTGCAGCCTGCCTTTCTATCTTTCTTCTTTCTCAAGGATTGAACCCACTGCCTTGAATGTGCTAGGCAAGTGCTTTTCCACTGAGCTACATCATCAGCTCTCATCTCACGGTCTGATTATAGGTTCTTTATCAGTGCAGGTCCCAACTTTTTCCTCCCAGACTAAAGCTTTTTTGTAAACATTTATGGTGTGTGTGTGTGTGTGTGTGTGTGTGTGTGTGCGCCACACACTGCCCAGGAGTGAAGGTCCGAGGATAGCTTTCAGGAGTCAATCCCAGGACTTGAACCCAGGTCTTCAAGCTTGGTGGCAGGTCCCTTTTAACCACTAAGCCATCTCATAGGCTCCTAAATTACCTCTTCGCTTTCAGTTTTTTTCACTGTTGACTAAAAATTTTAATTCATGTGCCATGATAGTTAGCCTTTCTCTTTCCACTTTTTGTTGCTTGTGAGTGTTGGGGATGGAGCCTAAGTCAGAACCCTTCTGGATAGCACTTGAGGAGTATTTTCTTAAACACATTTTCTAGAGGCCTTATTGTTCTGCCTTATATAAATATATAATATATATTAGTTTGTATTATTTTATTACAGCATTCCAAACTGTACAAGATAGCATCTTCTCATTTTTTAAAAATTATGAAAGCCTGGCCTTTAGTGCCTTTTATATTTATACCTAAAACTTAATGTGTGATCTTGTGGTTTGGTCTGTGGGGATATTTCCTCTCTGTTCTGCATTATTTCCTCCATCATGAATCAAGACTCCAGATGTGACTGGGTTTGTACTTAAGCTCTTCACTCTGTTCCACGGCGGTATCTGTTTATTATTGTACAGCAGCATGCTGTTCCCATTATTGGAGGTTTATTATAGTCGTTGATGCATGCCAGACCAGGAACTCAGCCTCGTTCCTCTCAAAGAGCATCTTGGCTACCCTTGGGCTTTTTGAGTCTCACACAAATTCATGCACCAATTTGTCCATTTTCGAGCCGTTGGGGTCTGAAGGGAATCACAGTGAACTTCTAGGTAAGTTTGAAGAGAACAGTCATCTACATGAGAATGTCTTCCAACTCAAGATCCTTAGTTCTTTACTTAGAGCTTCCTTAATTTCTGCTAATGTAGTCACATAAGTCAGGGGTGGTGGAACACATCTTTAGGCCCAGCACTTGGGAGCTGGAGGCAGGAGGATTCAGAGTTCAAAGCCAGCATAAAATTCATAGAAAGCTCAAAGCTATCCTGAGCTACATAGGCCCTATCTCAAAGACAAAATAAAGATATAAGTGTATGTATGTGTAATTGTATAGCTTTTCCTGTTCAAAAGTCTTTTTGGTTTTGCTTTGAGACAGGGTGTCACTGTGTAACTCTGGTTGGCCCGGAGCCAACTGTGAGACGGGCTGACCTCCAACTCAGAGGACTGCCTCTCTCTGCCTCCTGCGCATGTGCAACCATGCTCAGCTATTTGTTTGTTTGTTTACTTATTTTTAAGGTAGGGCCTTACAGATTAGGTAGGCCTTGAACTTTCTGTTTCAGCCTCTTCACGTGATCAAAATGGCTGGCCTGGGCTGCCAGTCCTGGTTGTGAACATTTTGTTTGTTTGTTGTTTGTTTTTTGAGACAGGGTTTCTCTGTGTAGTTTTGGTGCCTGTCCTGGATCTTGCTCTGTAGACCAGGCTAGCCTCGAACTCACAGAGATCCACCTGGCTCTGCCTCCCAAGTGTCGCCACCACCGCCAGGCCTTGTGAACATGTTTTTGTTTTTTTTTTTTTTAAGTCTACAGGACTCAGTATTCCCAGGCCGTCTCCCATCCAAGTACTAACCAGGCCCGACCCTGCTTAGCTTCAAAGAACAGATAAGATCGGGTGCATTCAGGGTGGTATGGCCATAGACGTGAACATGTTTTTATTTGTAGATTCAGTTAAGAGTTTTTGCTCTCACTTTGGTGAAGCCCAGGGGCCCACACTTGAGGATTAACTCCCCAGACCTGAGTTAGAGTCAGCAGTAGACTGTAGACCACTATGTATGGAGGTGGGAGTCTCCACTCTGTGTGGCGGGGGCAGTCTCCACTCTGTGTGGAGGAGGAAGTCTTCACTATGTATGGAGGGGGAAGGCTCCACTCTGTGTGGAGGAAGAAGTCTCCACTCTTGTATAAAGGGGCAAGTCTTCAGAGAGACGGTGTGGCAGCCCAGGGTGGAGGGGCAAGCATGGTTAGAATTGTGGTATCCAAAGAAGAGACATGAAGAGAAGCAAAGGCCCAGGGAGAGGGCTCAGTGTGTGAGCGCAGCTCTGCAAAAATGAGGACCAGCATTCAGATCCAGAGCACACAGGCAAAAAGCCTGTCACGGCTGTGCCGTGTCTATAACCCCAGCACAGTGGGCTGAAGCCAGGAAGACCTTCAGATCTCACTGGCCAGCTGGCCTAGCCACCATGCTGCACTTCCAGCTCACGAGAAACCCTGTGTCAAGGCAAGGTGTGGAGGAGGGCACCCAATGCCCTGCTCTGGCCTCTGCATTTCTGAAAATAGGTACAGTCTGATCCACATGCTCATATTCATGCAACACACACACACACACACACACACACACACACACACACACACACACGAGACCAAAAGGGAAAATTTATGATTTTCCATTTTTGTTTTTTTTTTTTGAGATGGGGGGGTGTCTCACATTCAGGCTGGCTTTGAACACATTATGTAGCTGAATCTAGTCTTCAATATCCTGATCCTCCTGCCTCCACCTCCCAAGTGCTGTGATTACAGGTGTGTACCACCATGCCTGGCCCAAAAGGCATTTTTATCAAGGGTCTAGCCATTTAGCAGCAGAAATAGCAAATACCTAAATAATAAATATGCAGAAATAATGTCGAATAACTACATTTTGAGCATTCACTGTGTGCTGAGCGCTGACTTAAGTGTTATGTGTGCATTACCTAATGGGATTCTTACAACAACCCTGTGAAGTAAGTGTGGCTATTATTTTTACTTAATAGATGAGAAAAGTGATGCTTAGAGGCGTATGGCTTAAGGCTACGCCATCAGAAGTTGGTCAGTTTGGATGGCCTGAGGGGGCAGCGTTAACATCAGGAAAGTCATTCAACAACCTTTGTGCCCCTCCCGCCATCTCTGTTTATATCTCTTTCCCAAACCCAGATTCTTCTCATAGCTTCGCAAATCTGCTCTAGGAAGGATGCAGAGGCTCCTGTTTCCATGGTGATGAGGCGGCTGGTACACCGCGCGCCAAGTGTAGGCGACGACGCCGAGAATTGGCTCAGGATCGAAAGGTGTCGGCCGGCCGCAGCCGCAGCCGCAGCCGGGCCCAGGGAAAAGGGATCGATGAGAAAAGCCAAGTTCTGAGAGACCGGACCTCCCTGGAGCTCCCGAAGCGCCTCC
>NC_050458.1:63502630-63565130 GCF_903995425.1 Onychomys torridus | reverse complement strand
AAGGCTAGACTCCTCAGCCAGAGAGTCTCAGGGACCCTCAAGTCCTGGAGGATCGAAGCCAGGTCCTCATAACTGCAAGAAAGCACTTCACCGATAGAGCTACCACCCCAGCCCATGAATGTGTTAGATTGCAACCCAGAGTGTGCCTCGACGCTAAATAAGACACAGATGTATAGAACTAGATGTGTGCATTTATCTTCCAAAGTGCCCCGAAACACTAAATGCAAGGCACTCAAAGAGTGTCAGCTGGGTGATAGTGGTGCATGCCTTTAATCCCTGCCCTTGGGAGCCAGAGGCAGGTGGATCTGTGAGTTCCAGGTCAACCTAGTCTACAGAGTGAGTTCCAGGACAGCCAAGGCTACACCAAGAAACCCTGTCTCGAAAAACAAAGTCAGGGCTGGAGAGCTGACTCAGCAGCTAAGAGCACTTGTTGCTCTGGACCTAGATTAAATTCCCAGCACCCACGTGGCAGCCTACAATTACCTTTAACTCTGGTTCCTGGAGTTCTGGTGGCCCCCTTCTGTTTTCTATGGACATGAGGCATGCACATGGTGTACAGACATACATGCAGGCTAAACACCAATATACATAAAATTAAATTTAAATAAAAAATGTCAGTGATACAAAACACCCATTCAAATAAAATAAAATTTAATTTAACTAAATTTTAAAAACCTATCAGGATACACTAAATAGATTTCCCTGTCCGATGTGCTCCGACACATGGAGCTCATACTCAGGAGAGTGTCACAGGCTGTCCCTCTTACCAGGAATGTCCTTTTCCTTGACTGTGCCCTGTTGACAACTTTCCATCCTTTAGAACTCAGGCTAGCATTACCTATCCAGAGAGGTCACCCAGGCCAAAAGAGCCAGCCGATTCTTCCCCCCATGTACTCAATATGACCTTTGTCACTGTCTTTTCTGGTTTACGTTTTTTGTTTACCTATTTTCTATCGACTGTTTTTCTGTTTTTAAAGTGCTTTATTACACTGTATTATGTATGTATGTATGCACGGACCAATGGATGGAGGGAAGGATGGATGGATGGATGGATGGATGGATGGATGGATGGGGATGGATGGATGGGTGGGTGGATGGATGGATGGGTGGGTGGATGGATGGGTGGATGGGTGGGTGGATGGATGGATGGATGGATGGGTGGGTGGATGGATGGATGGGTGGGTGGATGGATGGATGGGTGGGTGGATGGATGGGTGGGTGGGTGGGATGGATGGATGGGTGGGTGGATGGATGGGTGGATGGGTGGGTGGATGGATGGGTGGGTGGATGGATGGATGGGTGGGTGGATGGATGGATGGGTGGGTGGATGGATGGATGGATGGATGGATGGTGGGTGGGTGGGTGGATGGATGGATGGGTGGGTGGATGGATGGATGGGTGGATGGATGGATGTTGTCAGGAGGAGGGCACACACGAGCCTCAGTGCTCACCTGTTCATCTGAGAACAACTTTCCGGAATCAGTTCTCTTCTTCCACTAAGTAGACTCTAGGTATCACACTCAGGTCTTCCAGCTTGGCAGCAGACACCTTTACCTGGTAAGCCACCTCGCCGGCTCTCTTTCTACCCCACTTTGATTAGGTGGACTCCCCGCAGACAGGGACCCATCAGTACCATGTCTAGAACAGCACTCAGGACATAACAGGAGCTCAGGGACTTGGTGGAGTGAAGAAGTGAGCCTCGATAGTCTCTTCTTGGGGCCTTAGTGCTGGGTGGGAGCCTCTCCAACAACCCAGTCAGTCCAGGTTGATTGGACACCACAGCATGTACTCCGGACTCCTAGGGTCAGTGTAGTGGGAAGGGCAAAGAGGTCAGGCTAGTTACCCACAATCCTGTGCACCAGATCTGCCGGGGGAAGGGCAGAGAACAAACACTGGACCGGCTGACTGAGGTCCAGCCAGACACAGAGAAGACAACCACACCAGTGGACTTCCCGGGTGAGGCATGCTCAGCCTGTATCGAGCACCACTCCTCAGTTCTGAGGGTGTGTTTGGGGTGGGGGGTGGAATCAGAAACGATGCTTCAGAGCATGATGGTGAATTTCACTCCTGAGGCCAGATTGGACTCAAACTCTGACTATGACACTTGTAGAGAAACAGGCTGAGAACCCATGCCAGCCTGTGGTCTACTTGGAATCCGGTCCCTCTGAACCACTCACTGGGTGACCCTGGATAAATTGCTCTCCCACTCCTGGAGTTTTTTGCTTCTTGCTGTCTCTGGTATTACTTCATGTTTTCCCTGCATGACCTAGGAGGCCCTCCTGGGGATTGGGAATCTGAAGCAAATTGGGACTCTCCATTTGGCTCCTTCTCCTCTTGACCCGAGGGCTCTGGCCCAAGTTCAGGGGAGGGATGACTGGTTCTGCTTTCAGCAGGCTGAGGGCCAAGCCTTGCTAACCTGTGACTTTAGACACGGCACAGTTTGGACTCCTCTATTTCCTATGCAAAACTCTCTGGATTTTTGCAGCCAGGGCTGGATCAGGACAGGGACAGTGTGGCCAGCCTCAGTCTCTCCACCCTGAAGGAGAGGAGGTAAAATTGCTACCGAGAGTCCTAATCTTTGTTTGGCTTCGTTTTGCATGCTGGGTGGGCCTCCTACTCAGGGCCTGTGTCCAACTCTGTTATCTTATGTGTGTATGCACATGTGAGTGTACATGCATGTTCAAGGATGTGCAGGTGCACATAGGTATAAGTTTTAGATGGTGCGCTGGTGAGTTTTTATGTCAGTGGCACAAGCTAGAGTCTTTGTAGAGGAGGGAGCCTCAATTGAGAAAATGCCTCGATAAGGTTAAGTTATAGGCATTTTCTTAATTGGTGATGGATGGGGGAGGGCCCAGCTCCTTGTGGCTGCTGGTCCTGGGTTCTATAAGAAAGCAGGCTGAGCAAGCCATGGGGAAACAAGCCAGTAAGCAGTACCCCTCTATGCCCCTGCATCAGCTCCTGCCTCCAGGTTCCTGCCCTGTTGGAGTTCCTGCCCTGCCTTCCTTTGGTGGTGAACAGTGCTGTGGAAGTGTAAGCTCTCCCCAGTTGCTTTGGTCATGGTGTTTCATTGCAGCCATAGTGACCCTGACTCAAACAAGAGGCTTCTGGGAATCACACACTCCTGTGCTTGCTGGAACTGTACCTGCCAGGCCTTCTTTCTCCCCAGACCCAGCTCTGGTATTCTTTTTTTTTTTTTTTTTTAATTTTTTCGAGACAGAAACAGTAGTTTTTTTTGTTTGCTTGTTTGGTTTTTTTTTTTTTGGTTTTTGGTTTTTCGAGACAGGGTTTCTCTGTGTAGCTTTGCACCTTTCCTGGAACTCACTCTGTAGACCAGGCTGGCCTCGAACTCGCAGAGATCCACCTGCCTCTGCCTCCCGAGGGCTGGAATTAAAGGCGTGTGCCATCATCGCCAGGTGGAACAGTAGTTTTGGTGCCTGTCCTGGATCTCTCTCTGTAGCCCAGGCTGGCCTCGAACTCACAGAGATCTGCCTGGCTCTGCCTCCTGAGTTCTGGGACTAAAGGCGTTTCCACTGCCTTCTGTTACTCTTTTTAACAATTTTATTGTATATGTATACACGTTTTGCCTATGTGAATGTCTGTGAACCATGTGTATGCCTGGTGCCTGTGGACTAGAAGAGGGCATGGATGCTCTGGAACTAGAGTTATGGATGCTGATGAGCTACTTGTGGGTGCTGGGAATGGAACCCCAGTTCTCTCTAAACCACTGGGCCATCTCTCCAGACTAACAAATAACTCCATTACTCTTAATAGTTTTGTTTTGTTTTGTCCCTTTTCTTTTTATTTCATATATTCCAGGCTGGCCTCAAACTCACCATGTAGCCAAAGGCAACCTTTTGCTTCCGATCCCTTTGCCTCCATCTCCTAAGTGCTGGGATCACAGCCATTCATCCAGTTTACAGTAGGGATCCAGCCAGGGCTTAGTGCACACCAGGCCATCATGCCACCATGGGAGCTACAGCCTCAGCCCTTGGGAGGTTTCTTTCCTTCGCTTAGCTTCCTCCAGACTGAATAACAAAAATCCCATTGTGTGCTTCATGGGGCTCAGTCCACCACCTACACTGTTCCCTGAACACTGTGACGCTGGGCTCAGCTCCACGACCCTGCCTAAACAGACTGAGCAACGGAGCCGGGGAAATAGCCTTGTGTCCCGAGGACCCCAAGACTCGGATGGTGATGTTTTATTTTCATGTCCTTTGCCCCTGCAAGCCTGGGCTAGGTGTTCTCCTGGATGACTTCACTCAGACCTTTTTAACTCCAGGCCTTTGATATTGTTTTATTGATGATGATACCCAAATTCATCTGATGGGGTGTAGGATCCTCTCTTCATCCCACTCCAGAGCACGGGCTTCGAATAAGGATAGTGGTGCAGGAGGCAAGCCACAGACCACAGAGATAGTCATAGACCACAGAGATAGCCACAGGCCACAGAGATAGCCACAGGCCACAGAGATAGCCACAGGCCACAGAGATAGTCATAGACCACAGAGATAGCCACAGGCCACAGAGATAGCCACAGGCCACAGAGATAGCCACAGGCCACAGAGATAGTCATAGACCACAGAGATAGCCACAGGCCACAGAGATAGCCACAGATCACAGAGATAGCCACAGACCACAGAGATAGCCACAGGCCACAGAGAAAGTCACAGATCACAGAGATAGCCACAGGCCCCAGAGATAGCCACAGGCCACAGAGATAGCCACAGGCCACAGAGATAGCCACAGGCCACAGAGATAGCCACAGGCCACAGAGATAGCCACAGACCACAGAGATAGCCACAGGCCCCAGAGATAGCCACAGGCCACAGAGATAGTCACAGATCACAGAGATAGCCACAGGCCCCAGAGATAGCCACAGGCCCCAGAGATAGCCACAGATCACAGAGATAGCCACAGATCACAGAGATAGCCACAGGCCCCAGAGATAGTGGCCTTTTCTGAAGGGAGGACAAATTCCACAGTGTGGAGAGTTTCTAGGAATTAAACAAGATGACAATCTAGGGATATGAGGTATAAAACCCAGAGACAAGCAGTCACATTGACTAGTAGCTCAGTCTCAGTGCTGACTGCTGGGAGAGGCAGAGGCTGGAGGGGGGCAGTGAACCGGAAGTTTAGATTTATTTATTTCATGCGTTAGGGCAGTTTGCCTACCTGTATTCTATACACTACCTGCTTGCCCATTGCCTGTGGCGGTCAGGAGTGGGGTGTTGGGTCTCTGGAGCTAGAGTCACAGAGAGTTGTGAGCAACCATGCGAGTGCTGGGAACCAAACCCAGGTCCTCTGCAAGAGGAGCAGTGTTCCAACCACTGAGCCATCTCCCCAGCTCCAGGAATTTTATTTTATTTTATTTTATTTCTTTTTTTCTTTTTTCCACTTCTTTCTTTCTTTGCTTGTTTTTGTTGTTGTTTGAGACAGGCCGGCCTGAGGGTGACCATGGACATCTGACCCCCCTGCCTCCACCTTCAGAGTGCTGGGAGTTGAGGCCTGGGTCACCACACCCATATAAACAGGAATTTTCAACAGAATGTAAGAGTGTGTCATGGGGGGAGCAGGGGTGACATCCGGTCAGGGGAAGAAATGCCCCAACACCCACGCCTGAGAAGTGGAAGCCAGGAAGGTGCTACTGTGTGAGCTGTGTTCATTCTTTCCAAAGCCTAAAAATACAAGAAAAGGAAACGCACACACTCACTCACAGCCAACCTGACCAGAAGTGGAGAGAAATGGCCACAGCAACAGCTGAGAAATGAGACTGGAATTCAGGAATTTCAGGAACTCGGTGACCTGAGCCTGGAAATTCCACTGTGACGTGTATGTGACCCAGCTCTTGAAGCTGCCGGCTTCCCATCAACATCAGAAGCACTTTCCAGCAACCTGGGCAGGGCAGAGAAGGAACAGGGAGGTGGGAGAGGTGACTGCCAGCCAACCCTGTGGCCTCCTCAGGGCATTGGATGGGTCCAGTGTGCAACCCTGATTTAGCCCTCTGTTAGCAGCGATGATTGGCTTTACCACACAACGTTGCCCTTATAACTCGTTCATCAAACACCAACATCATCTGCACTCTGCTGTTGACACAGAGGCTCGGAGAGGTTCTTTTGAAAAGTGCCCAAAGGTCTGGCAGCACTGGGCACCTTGCTGAGAGGGCAATCCATTTTGAGGGTCAAATGAAAGCTAGCTACCCGGAACTCGGGGGGGGGGGGGGATTATAATGAATTTATATAAGCATTTTATACTTTATTTGGAGGGGGTTTTTCAAGAGTTCCTAAGCCCATTAGTTAAGGAACCTGTATAGAAAAGCCATTGAATCATCCCCCTCCTCATCTCACCCCATAGTCCCAGGAAAACAATCCACGGTATACTTGCACAGAGGTCTTCTCGGCTGCCTGTCACCCTTGGTAACCTCTACCATCCTGGAGCAAGGCTGTGCTGAGTAGGTTTGAGAGGTCTCCCAGCTGGGGTGACACAGAGAGAGGATGGCAGCTGGGAGGGAGGGAGTGGGCCAGAAGAGCAGCCCTGGGCTCTGGGGAGACGCCTGAATTGGGCTGATGAGGAGGCCAGCACTCTTCTCTCGCCCCCTCAGGCTATCCTTTTCCGGCTGAGATTTGGAATTGCCCAGCCTAGAAGAGACGAAGGCCTCCTCCCTTAATTAAATGCCCAGGGGTTGCTATGGAAACCAGAGCTTCCAAATCCTGGTCAGACAATGGGGAGAGGAGCTGTCTCCCGCCTAGACCGGTGAAGCTTCTTCGGGAGGTCTCCTTGGTGACAGAGGTGGGGGCCACGTGGTGAGGGATAAAAGGGGGTGCCAACTTAAAAAAAAAAAGACAAAACCATTCTCCCCTCTACCTGGAAGTGTGGGAAGGAGGCCTTTGAGAGCCAAGAAGGGGTCTGTCTGAGGCATAACCCTCCTGGGAAGGGGAGGGGGGTGAGCTGTGGTCCAGCACCTTTCAGAACTGAACACCTCTTTTGTTTCTAGAGAAAGCCTGCCAAGTTGGTAAACAAAGAGAAAAGGCCAGAGGGTAGACACAAAGCGATAAGGCCGGGGACTGCAAAGAGCTGAGTAACAGCCCAGGAGAGGAGGGCTCTCCTCAGTCCTGGTGATAAGCAGACTACAGCTCACCTGCATACATTGCCAACTGAGGCACACAGGACACCCATGGGTGACAGACACACTCCTCTGCAGCAGCTGGAGTCTTTACGGACACTAGGCCCTCATGTTATCCATACTTCTTAGGATTCCTCTTTGCTCTCTGCCTTGAGTTTCTTTTTAAAGGCTGAGGTGGTCCTCTCGTCGCCGAGTTGGGGCTGACACTGGGACCATCAGGCAGAACTTCAAGGACTTCAGTGGGCCATGGGTGCTCTTACCTCAGTTGGAGAGAAGATCTCACTGTGAAAACTACAAATCACAGTGCCTTTGTGCCAGGACAGTGCCCACAGGAAATAGCCTCTTACCTGATGCCCTGACAGCTAGCTTGGTGAGGGTAACGGCGGTCTATGGCCTTTTGCTTTTGATCTTGTTTTCTAATGAACTTATACATACATTTTATATTTAACTTGGATGTGGGGGTTCTTAAAAGCCCGTTCATTAAAGAACCTCCATAGAAAACCCATGTTGAATTACCTCCCACCTGTATTTCACCTGGGGTCTCATGTGGTCCAGGCTGGCCTCAAACTCTATATGCAGCTGAGGATGGCCTTGAACTTCTGGTCCTCCTGCCTCGAACTCCTGTGTACTGAGGTTATACATACGAGCCACCACATCTACTGGGATTAGAGCTCAGGCTTCGCACTTGCTAAGCAAGCACTCTATCCACCTGCAGCAGCCAAATCCCGCTACTGCTTTTATTGTTAATGTATTTGCCACGAGACAGAGGAACCCGAGAGAATGCTCCAGCCAGGAAGTGGGAAAGATGGGGTTGAAGCCCAGGGTTGTCTGCCGTGGTCATTTTTCTGTCTTTGCTTCACCAGCTTCTTGGAAACTTCTGAGCAGGCCCACTCTGTTCTGATCCCTTCATCTCCCACTCAGTGTTACCTAAATACTTCTGCAGAAGCAGTTCCCAATTCTAAGCTGGTTATTTAAAGAGTTTATGTATAACTTGACTGTTTGGAAGAAAAACACATTTTTCAGAGGAAAGAAAAATGTTAAATGGACCCAGAAAGGCCACTTGACCCAGAATACAACCCACAGCGGTACAGCTAGTCCAGGACTGGACTGGAGCCTCAAATAAGAATACTGTTTCCTAGAGAAATGATTCTGGTTCCATGTTGAGAAAGAAACGCTTTCCCCCCTCTCTTTCTATGGACCTATTTTCCACCCAGTAGGGTGCTTTGTGGAAACAATGTAAATGTGGGTGCTGACCCCAGGGAACATTTTTAAAGAAGGGACCAGGGGATAAAAGGGTTAAGTAACTAAGGTCCTAGAGCTACCGAGAATCGACAGGCAGGTTTGGGAAAGCCTGGATGATGGTGGGGCAAGCGTGGTGGCAGTCTGGGAGTTAGGGGTCAAGAGGCAGGTGATCCAGCAACAGTACAGAGTGCAGAGGAGGGAGGGGAGGAAGCCTTGAGTGAATGTGTAAGGAGGGAGAAGTCCTGAGTAAATGGGTACCGTGGACAGTGTGATGGTTTGAACCACTCCCCAAAGGCTCATATATTTGAATGCTTGATCACTAGAGAGTGGTACTACTTGAGAGGGATTAGGAGGTGTGGCCTTGCTGGAGGAAGTGTGTCACTGGAGGTGGGCTTTGAGGTTTCAGATGCTCAAACCAGGCCCAGTGGCCCTCTCTCTTCCTGCTGCCTCCCGGTCCAGAGGTAGAATTCTCAGCTACTTCTCCAGCACTATGTCTAACTGCATGCTGCCAATTTTCCCATCATAATGACAATAGTCTAACCCACCAAAACTCTAAGCCAGTCCCAGTTAAATCCTTTCTTTTATAAGAGTTACCAAAGTCATGGTTTCTCTTCACAGCCATAGAACACTGACTACAACAGACACAATGCCTCAGACCCATGGGAATTGGGAAAACCTTCCTCCACAGAGTAGAGTGTGAATGTTGACAGAGGATACAGACATCATCTCCTGCAGCATTCTCCCTCCAGGAGGTTTGCAGCCTGAGATTGCTCCCCTACAGAGACCTCCCATGGAAACTAGCCAGCCCCTCTTTCTCATACATGCTGTACATACACACACTGAGGTTCTGGGTTCTTCTACTCCATCAGAGAGAGCATGACCCACATGATCCCCCAGCTTTTCTGTCATGGGCCCATGTCTTCATCTTCTTATTGGCCCAGTCTGCATTCCAGGACCAAGCCCTATTGGACAGACTGGAGAGACCACAGTATGCCTTCTCCTGCCTCCACTCCAGGGCTTAGCCATGGAGTATGTGTGACCTTTCCACACACGTACACGGCATGGAGTGATCAGACTAGGGTAGACCGCACATCTATCATCCCGGATAGATGTTCAAAGGTTTCTTGTGAAGTTGTTTTGGTTTTGGTTTTGAGATGGGGTCTTACTCTGTAGCTTTGACTAGCCTGGGACTTGCTCTGTAGGCCAGGCTGGTCTCAAACTTGTGGCAATCCTCCAGTCTCCCTCCCACATGTGCTGCCAGACAGGTGACCACCACCGAGAGTCCTTCAGCTGCATCCACCCCTCTCTGCTCTGCACCACCCACTTCTTCAGCTCCAGTGGGACAGGACACAAGCTTCTCCATGACCCTGATTTCTTCAGCACCACCCTGATTCTACTCCACCCCCATCCTCAAACTTCTGTACCTCCCCACTAATTCTTAGTCAGCCTCAGAAGGCGCCCTCCCCTCCCCTCCCCTCCCCTCCCCTCCTCTCCCCTCCTCTCCCCTCCCCTTCCTTCTTTCTTTTTCTGGTACTGGGAATTGAACCTAGTGCCTTGCACAGCTAAGTAAGTACTCTACCTGAGGTACATCCTCAGCCCCCCCAAATTTTTTTTTGAGACAAAGTCTAGCTGTGTTGCCTAGACTGGTCTTGAACTCACTCTGTAGTTCAAGCTGGCTTTGGACATTTATTTTCTTGCCTCAGCCTTCTGAGTAGCTGGGATTACAAGGGCAAGCCAACACATCCCATTCTTTCTTTCATTGTTTTCCTCCTTCTACACCTATTTTCATACACCCCCCCACCACCACCACCACCTCCACCTCCACCCCCCCCCCCACCACCACCACCCCCACCCCCACCACCACCACCTCCACCACCACCTCCACCACCACCTCCACCACCACCTCCACCACCACCTCCACCACCTCCACCTTCACCACCACCACCACCACCACCAGCTCCACCACCACCTCCACCACCACCTCCACCACCACCTCCACCACCACCACCACCACCACCACCACCACCACCACCACCAGCTCCACCACCACCTCCACCACCACCTCCACCACCACCACCTCCACCACCACCTCCACCACCACCACCTCCACCACCACCACCACCACCACCACCACCTCCACCACCACCACCACCTCCACCACCACCTCCACCACCACCCACCACCACCACCACCACCACCACCACCACCACCACCTCCACCACCACCTCCACCACCACCACCACCACCACCACCACCACCACCACCACCACCACCTCCACCACCACCACCACCTCCACCACCACCTCCACCACCACCACCTCCACCACCACCTCCACCACCACCACCACTACCATCACCACCACCACCCCCATACTGTTCCCCAGGCCTCCATCTTTTACTTCCAAGCCATGTTATTCTTCTAGATTCTAGAGTCTAGAACAGCTCCCAGCATGCTACCACTGATTTGCATCATAGCTCAGCGGGGGTTCTCTCAGGGTGTTTTCCTGGGAGAATCTCCTCCGGCTTAGTTTCCCTTCTGCTGACTCAGCAGATGTCGGGAATAGGCCCAGCTCCCAGGAAGAGAAGCAGGGGCGTGGCTGAGGGGAAAAGTGCAGTCCCTGGCTGGGCACTGGGCCTACACAAATGCTTTGCTTTCCTCCTGTTGAACATAAGCCATTTCGCAAGACCGTTGTCAAGCAAGGCCATGATAGATGAAGACAGAAAATGACCTCTCTGTAATCAGATCTGAAGAGAAACAAAAATAAGACCATGTTCAAGGCTGGTGGTGGTGCACCTTTGATCCCAGGAAGAAGGCAGGCAGATCTCTGTGAGTTCGAGGCCAGCCTGGTCTACAGAGTGAGTTCCAGGACAGCCAGGAATACACACAGAGAAACCCTGTCTCGAAAAACAAAAACAAACAAAGGAACGAACATGTTCAAGCCACAAAAATAAGCAAACATGCACCTGCCCTGGCGAGTATGGTCACTACTCCTCTGTAAGTCATAGCCTTAGCCTGCTTCATACCATCACCTTCTCAACACCAGTTAGCATGACACGTCCCTTTCCGACACAGTCCAATCAGAGCAAAGCCCCACTGCCTTGATTTCACTCCCAAATAATTAAAATTAAATTCAACCCACCCACCCCTCTCTGCCCTCTTACAGCGAACATTGGTTCCACCACATTCTGCCATGGTGTGTGCCCTTGTTGAAATGAGTCAATAAACCCGATTTTGCTCATTTTGCTGGTGTCTGCTGGTTGCCTTTGGCTAGAGGAGATTCACAATCTAGAACAACAGGTAGAAAAGAAAAGCAGGAAGGAGCAAAGAGTAGGAATATTCTATATTCTTCTCTGGAGAGCAAACTCCCCTGCCATTGCCTTTGAAATGCATGTTGTGGTATTTAAGCAGCAGATTTTCCTTCCAAATTATGTTCCTAGGCAAACTTCTCTACTCGTTACCCTGCATTGACTATTTCTGAGAGGATTTTTCAGTCCTCGGCCCGGCTCAACATCCAAATCCCCCGCTCACCCCCTGGTAGAGTCAGAACTGTGGCTCAGTTTTGATGGTCCTCTAACCACACCCCCAACACTCACTGTTCTGTGGTCTTAACACCCAGCAGGCCGCTTGCATGTTCGTTCTTTGAAAGGGCAGAGACTTCCGGGATAAGGAAAAGCGACAACTTCCCATTGTGGAGCGGAGCCCCTGAGTTCTACTCAGGGACATGGCTCTGCAGGCACCTGGAAGACACGGGGGGGGGGGGGGGAGTGGCGGGGGGGGGGTAGCCCCTGAGTTCTATTCAGGGACATGGCTCTGCAGACACCTGGAAGACACGGGGGGGGGGGGTGGGGGGTAGCCCCTGAGTTCTACTCAGGGACATGGCTCTGCAGACCTGGAAGACACGGGGGGGGGGGGGGGCAAGGTGCCTGGGGGCTCTTGGCAAGAGTCCCTAGGACAGAGAAGGTGCTTGTGAACTCTCTGGTAGAGTCAGGGTGAATTTTAATTTGCTACTGCCGGGAACATCTTTGTGTATTATGCCTCTGTCCCAGAATGGGACCTTATCAGGGTAATCAGAACCTGAAAAAACGATACAGTTCTGAGCTTTGAGCACGTGGTTCTCTCTCTCTCTCTCTCCCTCCCTCCCCTCCCTCCTTCTCTCTCATCTGTAGAAATATTACTCAGTTTAGTGCTTTTAAACTGTGTTCTCTGGGGGCTTGTCCCTTGGTGGGGGGTGAGGGCAGGATGAGCCCCACCGCACACCCACCCCAATTCTAATTCAGCTAAGGGAAGTTTCATTTCCATCTTTATGTTCCAGAGCTCTTCTTCATAAGATTCATTTTAAAGAATTAGCTTGTGGGTTCAAGTGGTGAGGAGAGCAGGGCTGGGGTCAAAGTGTCCTGAACTTGTAAATGATACTGTAGGAGAAACAATCAGTAAAATTCCCAAGGCTGTGAAACAAGCAAACTGCTTTCTCTCTCTCTCTCTCTCTCTCTCTCTCTCTCTCTCTTTCTTTCTCTCTCTCTCTTTCTTTCTTACTTTCTCTCTTTCTCTCTTTCTGTCTCTCTCTCTCTTTCTTTCTCTCTCTCTCTTTCTTTCTTCTAAAAGATTGTTTACTTGCAACACTGATGTTCTACAGAATGTGTCAGGACGAGCGGACATTGGCTTTATAGACGAGTGGTGTTCAAGGAAAGTGGCAATGAAAGGCTGGACTGGTGGTTTCTCAGAATCCTTGTAAGGGTTGAAGTGGGGAAAGCATCCTTATGGTACTGACTGGAGCTCAGCAGTTTGGACATATGGCTGTTATTCTTCTCTCCCTCCTGGGTTTTTGGATGCTTATTTTGGGCCCTGTTCCCCGAAACTTCAGCATGAGTAAATGCCTATTGAGTTTGCTATGGGAATCTGAAGAGCTAAGCAAAGAGACACATGCCTGTAATCCCAGCCCTTGGAAAGCAGTCACCAAAGGATTATTATAAACTAGCCTTTGCTACATAACTGGCTCCAGGCCAACCTGGGCTATAGGAGACCCTACCTCAAAAAGTCAGTCAGTCAGTCAATACTGGATGCTCATCAATAGCCTATATTTTTATTTAATATTAGAAAAGTATCTATGGCTAGGCATAGTCGTGCACACTTTTAATCCCAATACTTCGGAGGCAGAGGCACGAGAATCTCTGTGAGTTAGAGGTCAATTTAGTCTATACAGTGAGTTCCAGTACTACTCAAAGAGACCCTTTTTCAAAAAAAGAAAGAAAGGAAGGAAGGAAGGAAGGAAGGAAGGAAGGAAGGAAGGAAGAATTCTGAGATAGGTGTGGTCACACGTGTCCTGTAATCCAGCATTTCGGTAGTAAAGGCAGAGACAGAAGCAAAGGGATCTAGAGTTGGAGTCCAGTTGGGACACAGAGTTCCAGGTCTAAGAGCTTCTGGCTCAGCTCTCCTGTAAATCTGTAAGAAGGCTGCTCTCACCAGGGAGTTGAAAGCTTGGGCCGAGAATCCTCAGACCTGTGACAACTTGGCATTTACACCCTCCTGTGGCACAGCCCCCCTGATGTCTGCAGCCTTCCTTTCTAAAGACTTAAGGCCCATAAGCTTGGCAAGAAGTATCCAGACTCTGTCTGTTGTTGGGATAATCTGTTTTGTACACTGTGTGAAGAAGTGTCTGTCCTTCCTCACTGCCTAAGGCACCTTCTGATTGGTTTGATAAAGAGCTGAACAGCCCATAGCTAGGCAGGAGAGGCTAGGTGGGATTTCCAGGGAGAGACGGGAACTCTGGGAAAGAATCTGAGGTGTGAGAGATGCACCAGTGAGAATCAAGGAGGGAGTCAGACGTAAGGTACTGAGGAGAGATAACAAGTCATGTGGCAAAACATAGATTAATGGAAATGAGTTCATTTACATTTTAAGAGCTAGATGGGAACAAGCCTAAGCTAAGGCCAAGCTTTCAGAATAATAAAAAGTTTCCATGTCATTATTTGGGAGCTGGCAGCAACCTGGTTTCTTAAACAAAACAACCCCCCCCCAAAAAAAAAACCCACCAAAAACAAACATAAAAGCAACAAGTTGCGGGTTGGTGAGATGGCTCAGCAGATAAAGGCATGTGCTGCCAAGCCTGCATTCCATACCCAGGACCCACATGGTGGGAAGAGAGAACCAGCTCCTACACGTTCTCTGACCTCCCACAGGGAGTTATGACACCCCCCTACCCCCAATAATATTCAGCTCTAAAGAAAAATCTAATCACAAAATTTGCAGGAAAATGGATGGATTTAGGATGTATAGTATTGAGTTCACCTAATCTCAGAAAGAAAAATAAGCTCATGTTCTTCCTCATATGCAGAAAGCAGCAGAATATATAATATATATGCACACATATATGCTTATGTAAATGTAAACAAATGTACTTGTGTGTACAATGTAGAAACGAGAACAAAAAAAGGATAAACATTAGGAGATGACCCTGGACTGAATGAGATCATGGACATGAGTTATGAGAAAAGATACAAAGCTAAATTGTTTTTCTAGTTCTAACTCTGTCATGGATTTTTCATTTTTAGTGGAGAGGGTCTAAAAATACATTCACTAGTGAAAGTGTAAAATCCAATGTAAAATTCCACAGCTTCCATCCCAAATGCTACCCTAACTCTTCAGAAGTTCACTAAGACATACAGACTTTGGGTCTGGCTGACTTTTAAAATTATTTTGTTTTACATGTATGAGTATTTTGCTTGCATGAGTGTATGCATGTATGTGTACTACATGTGTCTCTGGTGCCCATCTAAGTCAGAAGAGGACATCGGACCCCCTGGAACTGGGGTTACATATGATTATGAGCCTCCATGCAGGTTCTGGGAATCAAACCCGGGTCTTCTGTAAAAACAGCAAGTGCTGTTAACCATTGAGACAACTCTCCAGCCTTGGTCTTGGTCTGCTTGGTCGGGTTAATTTTGGTGTGTAATTTTTTTTTTTTTTTTTTTTTTTCCGAGACAGAGTTTTTCTGCGTAGCTTTGGTGCCTGTCCTGGATCTTGCTCTGTAGATCAGGCTGGCCTCGAACTCACAGAGATCCGCCTGCCTGGTTCTGCCTCCCGAGTGCTGGGATTAGAGGCCTGTGCCACCGTCTCCTAGCTAAGCTTTTTTTTTTTTTTTTTTTTTTTTTTTAAACTTAAAGATTATAAAATAAAAAAAAAAAAGGGAAATCAGAACATAAAAAAAGTTTCAAGAAGAAAGTGAAAAGATGATGGGAACAATAAATAAGATCAAAGCCGTGGGCCTTTGCAGTGGTCTGTGCCTATAATCCCATCACTTGGGAGGAAGAAGTAGGAGATCAGGAGTTCAAAGCCATCTGTGTATGTCACAGGCTTTAAAATTGCATTTTATAGTTTATTTACTGCATTTGAACACATGTGAGTGGAAATAGAGGGTAACTTGAGGAGTCGGTTTTCCCACCATGTGGGGTGCCCAGGGACTGAACTAAGAGCATCAGGATCGGTGGCCAGTACCTTCATCCACTGAGACATCTTTCCAACTCCTGGTTTGTCTGTTTTTTGAGACAGGCTTTCATGTACCCCAGGATGGCCTCAAACTTGTGATGTAGTTGAGGATAATCTAGACTTCCTGATCCTCCTGCCTCCACCTCCTAAGCAATAGGGACTGGGGTTACAGATGTGCACCATCACATGTAGTTTATGGCCTGTTCATGCAGGCCCAGGGATTGAACTTGGGGCTCTATGCTGGGATTCTTAGAGGCAAGCACCCTTTCTACTAAGCTTTGTGTGTGTGTGTGTGTGTGTGTGTGTGTAGAGAGAGAGAGAGAGAGAGAGAGAGAGAGAGAGAGAGAGAGGCTGGGAAAGAACATGGAGAGAACCTTTCAGGTTGTAGTTGGAGGAAACCTGGTTAAGGGTTAAGAGAACACACTCCAGGGGAGAGGGATAAGAGGAGTTAGGGGGATGGAGGGGGTGGAAAGACGGCTTAGTGGTTAAGAGCACAGACTGTTCTTTCAGAGGACCTGGGTTCAATTCCCAGCACCTGCATGGCAGCTCATAACTGTCTGTAACTCCACTTCCAGGGAGTGTGACATACAGTCTCACACAGACATACATGCTGGCAAAATACCAATGTGCTTATAAATAAATCATCAAAAAGGAGAACACGCAGGAACCGACTGACACTTCTAGACCTATGTCGAGATGAGCCGGAGTGTGGAAAGGCAGGTCAAGTTGTGGGGAAGGACTCTGGGTTGAGACAGACAACAGCCCTTCCAGCTGTCCTGGAACTCTCCCAAACCACACTAATGGGCAGCTCGGGAAGCCGTCAGGATGCTGGAAAAGGGCAAAAGAGAGAAAATTCCATAGGTGGAAATGTGTATGAAGACTGGGGATGGGTGTGGGGGAAGGTAAGGTGGAGAAACTTCCAGAGAGCCTGAGAGAAAAGGGTATCCTAAAGGCAAAGCCTTCTGCCCCGGAGGTTCCCTCGGGTGACCCCATCCCTGGAAGTGATGGGTGGGACATGGGCAGAGGGCAGTGCAGTCCAGCTCGTGAGCCTATGCAGAAGCCTGGAAACCACAGAGGAGACAAGAGGGTTATCTATTGGCTCTGCTCCATTTCCCAGAAAACCTTCATTCTCTGTTCCAGTGAGCCTGAGAAGATCTGTCCTGTTAGAGGGATCTGTCCATACAGCCTGAGAAGCCTTTGGAATGCCCTTTATTTTAGGGAAAATGGGTGGGCAGCAATGACTGTGGCTTAAAGGCAAAGGTGTGTGTGTGTGTGTGTGTGTGTGTGTGTGTGTGTGTGTGTGTGTGTGTGAGAGAGAGAGAGAGAGAGAGAGAGAGAGAAACAGACAGACAGAGGACAGACTCAGGTTTATCCCAGAAGTACTGGGTCTGTCATGAGAAGGAGCTTCAAGACAACTCTGAGCCAGGCTGTTGTCCGATGCTTGTAATTCCAGGCTTGAGGCCTGAGGCAGGAGGATTTGCATCCTGGACTATATAGAGTGAGTTCCAGTGTGGGACCCTGTCTCAAAAATAAACCATACAAATAAAACAAGAAGGGGTGAAGGCAGACCCTAGGTTGCTCTCAAGTTTGCCCAAAATTGGTCCCCAATTCCCTGGAAGCCTTATTGAACTTCTTTGGTTGCCAGATGGCCAGTGACTTATACGAGCTATGGATCCCCATAGTTCTGTTTAGTAGAGGGGTCCGCAGAAGCCATGGCGGTGCTGAAGGCTAGGGCCAGTAGGCAGTTCCATAGCTTACCCGCATCTTAGACTGTCTTCCAGTTTCTTATCCCTAATGCCCAGGCCTTGTCTTGCAGGCTGGACTTTCACCGGGTGACACTCGCTAGTGCGTCAGAGTCAGCTGGTATCAGCCTGGAACTAGCCCTGCGCCTGATTCATCCAGGAAGCTGAAGCCAGGCCACAGAACAAAACACCTTGACGCTAGGCCTGGAGTGAGAAGCCCCCTGGCCAGCAGAAAGCAGAGAGCAGCTCGGTCTCTCTCCTACTCTCCTTGAAGGACCTCTTCAATTGTTTCCTTTGCCTGTCTCTGGGTCGGGGCTGTTATTTTGTTTCCCTGATTTGTTTTGATGAAGGTGATTGCTGAGGGAGTTGGGCTGTAAAGGGAGGTCAGTACGGACTTCCATTAGATGGAGATTCCAGATGTGGAAACAGTGTGGATAGGAACTATATAGCATTAAAGAGTCACAGGTCCCTAGGGCCACCCTCGCCCCAAGAGATGCCACCTGTCCAGTTTAGACAGGTCCTGGGACAGACCCTATAACCCTCACTTTCTGGATCCATAGCTCTTTATGGGTCTGACAGTAACTCATGGACATTCCAAGATCCCTTAGCCTTGACCCAGTCCCCTCCCGACCTCCTAACAGCCGTACAGAAAGCGTGGGAATGCCCCTTCCACAAGGAAGCAACAGTGCAGCTTTAACAGAAAGGGACGGGAGGAAGAGGGCGCTGACTCAGACTCCCTTACTATTGGCTGCTGCCGGGGATCCCACCTTAGCGATTGGCCGCGGCAGAGCCCGCCTCCTCTTGTGATTGGCTCATCCTGGGGCATATAAGGGAGCCGCTCGGCCTCCGTCTCAGTTGGAGGCACGCAGGGAACCGGCATCCAGTCTCCCTGTGGATACTTCAGACGCGACCTCCTCCTCCTCCTCCTCGTCCTCTTTCTCCTCTTCCTCCTCCTCCTCCTCGCTGAACCCGAGTCCGAGTCCCTCGGAGGCTGCAGCCATGAAGGAGAGACGGGCGCCGCAGCCGGTGGTGGTCAGATGTAAGCTGGTGCTGGTGGGGGACGTGCAGTGCGGGAAGACGGCGATGTTACAGGTGCTAGCGAAGGACTGCTATCCCGAGGTGAGCTACCCGCCGCCGCCGCCGCCGCCGCCGCCGCCGCGGGGTCCTTTCCCACCTGCCCGGGAGAGCCGGCTCCCCCACCCCCAGCCCGGCCCACCCTGCCTGCCTGCCTGCCTTCTGGCTGGAGGACTGCCCTACCTTGCTTCCCCTGAGACCTGACCCACTTCTGCCGCCCGGTCGGCTCCTCCTCACCTCTTTCCCCATCCTCTCCCCTCCCACTTCGCTTCATTCCTGGGACCCGGAGGCTCCGGAGAGCCTGGGCTGTATTCTTGACGCAGTACCTGCCAGGCCCTCCTGGAAGGCGCTAGGAGGGTGGCCCTGGGCAGGCTTCTGCTTTCCGACGCCAGTTACCTATGCCAAGGGACTGGAGGGCGGAAGACGGAGGTTAGAATACATTGGCTTGGGGCTCTGAAGATGGGGCACAAATCTAGGGATGAGAAGACAATATGAACGTATGTGTCTCTGACCGGCCAGGAGGTGGGGGGCTTGCCCCAGGCTGAGGAGCAAAAGCCAGTATCTCTACGGTCTTTTCCTCCTGTCTCACGGTTCCTCCTGCCCCGTGTATCGCCCTCCTCTGGCTCCTTATCGCCTGACACTTCAGTGTTCTAACACATGTGTGAGTGGCCTCTTGTGCACCCAGCACTAGCAGGTGTGGGGTTCTGAGGGCAGGCAAGACCAGGTGTGACTGTTTCCTCTCTCCTCACAGACCTACGTGCCTACCGTGTTTGAGAATTACACAGCCTGTTTGGAGACCGAGGAACAGCGAGTGGAACTCAGTCTCTGGGATACTTCAGGTGAGGCTATAACCACAAATACCCCGTCCTACCTTCACTGGCTAGCTGTAGCTGCTGCTTTTTTAGGGGGGGGGGTGATCCCGCTTTGAGGATAGACATGCTTGCCAGGAAACAGAGAGAAAGAATGGAAGATTCTTGTGTTGGGGCCATGGACTCTCTTAGATGAGCAGGGCAAGTGGTGAACAAACCCTCAGGAGCCATTCAGGCCTCTGGTCTAGTTCCATTTTCCAGAGGGCTGGGGAAGGGACCCCTGAGTACTCCCGGGGGCACCAGGCAGGTCAGGTCTTCCCCATTCTCACACACACATTCTCCGCCCCCCATCTCTCTCTCCCTCTCTCCCCCACCCCAACCTCTCCCTCACCCTCTCCTGCCTTTGGCTCTCCAGAGCAAAGTTACAGGCAGCTGCAGTGGGGCCGGGAGCCCCCTGCTTTGGAGGGAACCTGGCTCTCCTGCATTCCCTCTCAGACGCCTAGTGTCCGCTTGCCGCAGCTCAGCCCTTCCCATCAGAGGCTGCAGCGGCTCACGCATGAAGGATGCATCATCGATGTTCGGAGGGAGGGGAAGATGGAAATGTAGGGCATGGCCACACTGGGGGTAGTGTCCAGGGGTGCATGGGTTTAGTAGTTGTTATTTCTCCCCGTACTGGCATGAGGTTGGAGGTACCCCGACTTTCAAAAGTGTAGAAAGCAGTGTGTGTGTCCCCCATTCTCTGCCCCAGCCCTTAGAGCTCGGCTGATACTTGCTTTGCCTCCGAGCCCTTCCCACTTTGTCTACCCCAGGCCCTCGTTTTAACAGTCTGTCTCAGACATGATTCAGGAGTAAGAGCCAGCAATATGGCAAAGAAAAGAAAACCCATGCTTTACCAAAAAAAAATTTTTTTTTTTTACGTGTTCAAGCTGAGTTTAAAGAGGGACTGTAAATCCCTAAGGCTTTCCTATATGTGTGAAATATGCCACCCTACTCCTCTGAAGGAATCTTGTTCCTGTTCTCCAATTTTGAGGTCTGGAGATAAGGGATGGGTAAACAAAAAATGACAGAGACTTCTTTAGCTCTCTCCACAATCCAAATCCCTCAGGCTGGTGCGTTCCTCCGTTGCAGTTCCAGGAAAGGGAGGCAGGGTTCTGGTTATCCTGGACTGTGCTATGCTGGCTGGATCGGACCAGAATGCAGCGTGGCTGCGTGATGTATGGTTTTTCTCCCGCTGTACCCTCCCACCCTCCAGTCATCCCTGAACCTTGCTGCGGCTCATCTCTTTTCAGTCCCACCCTCCCTGCTTCCCCTCTTCACCGCCCTGAAATCCCGAGCCCAGATAATAGAATATCAGCAAGTGTGTGGTCTTTCTACCCCAGGTCACACCCTACCCCCCTCATCTCAAAAGGATGTAGGCAGTCAGTTACTCTTCTGTCCGAGCAGGTTCCCGTAAGGACAGAGGAAATGACAGTGAAGTGTGGGATGGAGCGCCCCTACGTTTGGGCCAGGGGTGAACCTGTTTCTGTTACTCAGTTGCTCCTCTTAGGGGAGGGGATTTCTGGGAGCCCAAATGGAGACCTGCTCCCCTCCCCCAGTACCGCAGCACTCCCCTGCCTCTGTTCTGCTGCCGTGGTCCAACCCCCACCTCACCTCAGAAAGAGATGGGGGTGGATTGCTGAAGGAGCAGGCAGCTATCCCAACTCCCCCTTACTTCTTTTTCTTTATGACCGACACCCCCACCTCAGCTTGGATTCCCCCCAGTTTCCATGGTGATTGCAGCACAGGGAGAGGGGCTGCTTGCTATTCTAAGCACGGATTGTCTGGATTCCAAATCTGCTACTGTTCCTTCCTCAGGGTGGAGGGGGCCGGGCTCAGCTCCTAGTCTTCACCCCATCAGACCTGGGGTCTGAGTTGCCTTCCTCCCCTCCACCAAGGATCCTTGCTCTGGCCACTGACCCCACAGCTATGGTGTCCCTGTCTTGGAGATTGCCTCCCTGAGATCTGAGGGGTGGGGGCCACAGGGTTCCCTTTGCCCTCTTCGATGTAAGCTGACGTAGGTGGGAAAAGGGGTCAAACACCAAATCTTGGCTGCTTTCCTTCCCCCATTGAACTCCTGAAGTTCTGACCCCGAGGTAAGGAATCAGAGCAGCCAGTTACGTAACAGGCAGGGTGATTTCCGCACAGGGGACCCTTGAGTAGAAGGGAGGCTGGGCAGCAGGCAGGCTCAGATGGCAGGAAGGGTACCTGACAGGAACCCTTGTCTCTCCATAGGGACCGGCAGCTTCTGGGACTCTGAATAGGAGTAGATCTTAAATTAAACCCACTGTGGGAAACCCAGACAGGGTCCGAGGATGCTCTACCCATTTGCTTTCCTCTCTCCTAGGACCAAGGGAAGTGGTGTTTCTGAACAGCCTCTGGCAGGTGGTCATGTCCCGAGCTTCCACACAGTAGCACTGTGGGACATAGCTGGATGTTAAGAGATCCAGAATTCCATTCCCTTGGATCCTTGGGTGTAGGCCTGTAGTGAAGGGAAGATGATGACGCCATGGCTCACTCTTGTCTCTTCTCCCCTTCCATAGGGTCTCCTTACTACGACAACGTCCGTCCGCTCTGCTACAGTGACTCAGATGCAGTGTTACTGTGTTTTGACATTAGCCGTCCAGAGACCATGGACAGCGCACTCAAAAAGGTGAGGCTCTGCTTGAGGTTGTGTGTGTGTGTGTGTGTGTGTGTGTGTGTGTGTGTGTGTGTGTGTGCAGGGGGATCTTAAGTTCAAGTTCAGCTTGGGCTACAGAGCCAGTTCAAGACCAGGCAGTCTAGTGAGACCCTGTCTCCAAATCAAAAATAAAATAGGGCTGAGGACGAATCTCAGCTGGTAGAGAGTGCTTCCCTAGCATAAGCAAGGCCCGGGGTGGGGTACAGATCAAATCCATAGTTTCTGTTCACTCCCCAGAAGAACAGGAGGGAGCCCTGTCCTCCAGTCCTCCTGTCTGTCAGCCAGGAAAAGAGTGTTTAGCTTGAAGTCTCCCCATTAGCTGTGGCTCTGGGTTGAATCCGGGTCTCCTGCCTTTTCCTTACTGTACTACTTTCCCAGAGGCCCAGCTAGAGAGGGAGGTGCTGAAAGCTCAGAGAACCTTCTGGGGATGTGAGGAATGGGGCCTTTTGGGAGCAGCTTTTGTGGACTGTGGCCCCAGGCCCAGAGTCAGGCAGGTCAGGACTCAACAGCTGGTGGAAGTTTCTGGATCTGACTGGCAGGATCTGAGACACTGCAGGAAGTGCTGTGGGACTTGCCTAGCTTCTCAGGGGGGAAATTGCCTTGCCCCCTCTACCCCCCCCCCTCAACTGGCATTCTTTCCCCAAGACTGGGGAAAGAAGACAGACCCATGTCTTCTCTGTGTGGCAGGGAATGGGGGACTTGCCCTCTGTCCCCCATGGTGACTGTGCTGTTGACTGAAGGGACAGGCTCCTGGGTTAGCACACTGGTGCCACCCCAGGCCTCATGGGCAGGAAGATGATGTAATTAGTGCAGCAGGGTTACTGTGACTCAGAGGAAGGACTGAGCTTTGATACTGAGTGATGTGCTTGTTGCTGCCAGCCGGACTTCTGGTATGCGCCACTGACTTTCTTTCCTCTCCCTCCCCTTCCCCTTCTTTCTCCAACCCTCAGTGGAGAACAGAAATCCTAGACTATTGTCCCAGCACCCGTGTTTTGCTTATTGGCTGCAAGACAGACCTGCGAACAGACCTGAGCACTCTGATGGAGCTTTCCCACCAGAAGCAGGCACCCATCTCCTATGAGCAGGTGTGGGGGTGTGGTGTGTGGGGGTGTGTGGTGTGCTGGAGGGTAGAGAAAGAAGGCTTAGATATGGCTCTGGATTAAACAAGATAGAATTGGTATTGGGGGGCTAACTATAAATAGCAAACCATCACATGGTTAGATTCTGCTATAGGTTAGCTCATGAGCCTCTTCTGTGTGTGCGCCCGCATTTTTAAGGTTCCTTTTTTTTGGGGGGGGTAAACCATATGCATCAGACTCATTAAAGATGCTTGTTAGCACTGGATGTAGTCTGTAATCCCAGAACTCAAGGAGGTAGAGGCAGAATGATTCCAAGTTTGAGGCCAGCCTGGCTACATAATAAGGCTCCGTCTCAAAAAAAAAAAAAAAAAAACGGAACTAGCAAACAAAGAGACATAATTGTTGGATTTTGAATTCCAAGCTCCCTGCCTATAAAATAACTCTGGGAGAAAGATATGGGCATCTGCATTTTTATAATAAGACCCAAGGATAATTTTTACTTAGTTATTTCATTTTGGGTGTCTGTGGGGCATGTCACGCCCATGGGTGAGGTCAGAAACAAGTTTCAAGACTTGGTTCTCCTCTTCCTCCACATGGGTTTCTGGGATTGAACTCAGGCTGTCAAGCTTGGTGGCAAGTGCTTTTTTCCTTGCTGAGCTGCCTCACTAGCCACAAGGATAATTTTTAATGTCCACAGGACTGTAAGAATGTCTGTTAAGATTTCCCATCGGAGTCACCTGGGAGAACTCTTTAAAACACTAACGTCAGGGGACTGGTAAGATGGCTCAGAGGGGAAGGGTGCTTGCCACTAAGCCTGATGATTTGAGTTTGATCCCTAGGACCCACATAGTGGGAGGAGAGAACCGACGTCTACAAATTGTCCCCTGACCTCCACATACATGCTGTGACATGAGTGCACATACAGACACACACACACTCACATGGAAAAAGCATATATGAAATGTTTCATTTCAGGTTTTTTGTTTGGTTGGTTTTTTCAAGACAGAGTTTCTCTGTGTAGTTTTGATGCCTGTCCTGGATCTCACTCTGTAGACCAGGCTGGCCTTGAACTCACAGAGATTCACCTGTCTCTGCCTCCCGAGTGCTGGGATTAAAGGTTTTTAAAAGCGTTTTTAAAAATGTTTTTTTTTGTTGTTGTTGTTGTTGTTTTGTTTTGTTTTTGTTTTTTGTTTTTTGTTTTTTTAATGATAATGTTGAGACTGGGGTGTGGCTGAGTGCATGATTAGCATGCATGAAGTCCTGGGTCCCATCACCAGTACCAAAACCTAAGACCTAATGCCTCTGCTATCCCAGACATCCTGCTGTTCCTGGTTCGGCATAGCTTTGTAAGATGTAGGTGATTCTGGTGTGGAGTCACCTTCATGAATAACTGGCAGAGTCCACTGGTAGAAAACTGGTGATGTGGTGTCATCTGGAACAGCCCTGAGGATTGACACATGGAATGCCATGGTGTTTCCTAGGCATTTTAGACCCCTGCGTTAATGCCCGCACCCTTCCCACAGGGCTGTGCAATAGCCAAGCAGTTGGGCGCAGAGATCTACCTGGAGGGCTCGGCTTTTACTTCAGAGAAGAGTATCCACAGCATCTTCCGGATGGCATCCATGGTGTGTCTGAACAAGCCTAGCCCAGTGCCCCCGAAGAGCCCTGTCCGCAGCCTCTCCAAGCGGCTTCTGCACCTGCCCAGTCGCTCTGAACTCATCTCTTCTACCTTCAAGAAGGAAAAGGCCAAAAGCTGTTCCATCATGTGAAGCTGGAGCCGGAGGCGGGGGAGACAGCCCCCCACTTCCTCCCTTGGGGTGCAGAGGCACGGGGAGAGGGAGGATGAGACAGTTGAAGACACTGGATGTGACTTTTTCAGATGGCCACAGTGGGGGCTTAGGAGACAGCAAGGGGACGGGAGGAGAAGCCAGGCCTGGCAGGAGGGCCTGACATTGAGCGAGAACCATCACACCCCAAGCCAGGCACTAGGCTGTGGAGGGGGCAGATGCCCCCATGTCCCTCTATGCCAGAGGAAGGAAGAGTATTGGGGGACGGGGACATGCTGGCCTCATCTTCAGCATCATGCTCTTCCACACAGCGTTCCCATGCAGGCTGGGGATGGGAGGGGTCCTTGAGCCCTCCCCTTCCCCTTTAAGAAGAGGCAGTGGCGGCAGGGGGCTGGACAATGGGAAAGCCCGGGAGGCAGCTCCCTTGGGGGCTTAGTCCAGGTGCTTTATAACTGGAACCAGGACAGGGGCTGATGAAAGCTGCTAGGAAAACCTCATCTTTGCGTAGCCCATGTGTCGTGGAGAGGTGACATCATACATTCACATGCTTCTCACTGAAGTCCCTGGGGCCCGAGGGAGAAGCTCCAGACCCCCTTCTCTTGCAGAATGTGGGGGTGGTGGTGCTGCAGGGCAGGACTTTCCTGCCCTTAGGGTGGGACAGTCGGCGGCGTTTGTTTTATAGACTCTTGTCTTTGGAATTGGGGGGAGGGGGGAGTGTTTCAATCTGTTATATGTTCTGTGTTTAAAGAAGAAAACCTATTTATTAATGAAATATAACATATGAAGAAGTTAGTTGTTTTTGTTGTTTGATTTTTGGCAGCTGATGATCAGGGAGATGCCATTTTGGACGCCTTTCTGTGGGTTCCCAGGTCGTCTCCATGGTTCCCTAGCACCTTGTTCTGCTTCTCCCGGTCCCACTCACATCCTGCTAAGCCGAGGAAGTGCTCCTTAGCCCTGGATTAGGGCTTCCACCCCTCAGAACACTGGCACTGTGGACTGGTTTTTCCTAAGGGGCTGTCCTCCGTAGTGTGTGATGTCTCTGGTGTCCCTGGTTCTGGAGAGTAGCCTGCTCCAGTTGTCACAGCCAGAAATGTCTCTAGATGTTGCTAAATGTTCTTTGGATGAAACCACTTCCTGCTGAGGACAATGGCCCTAGATCAGTGGTTCTCAGCCTTCCTAACGCTGCCACCCTTTAATATAGTTCCTCATGTTGTAGTGACCCCCAACCATAACATTATTTAGTTGCTCCTACACAGCTGTAATTTTGCTACAATTAGGAATCATAATGTAAATATCCGATGTGCAAGGTATCTGATGTGGGACCACCAAAGGGGGTCTCACCCCTCAGATTGAGAACCACTGCCCTACAGAGACTGAAGAAGAAAGCAAGCTCGCCTCAAATAGAGGCTCAAGATGCTGAGTCCCACCCCAGTAGGTGCTGCATAGATCGTTCAAAGCCTAGTGAAAGCTCCTAGGATTCCCATTTCCTGAGTTCAAGGAGAGGTGACCTTTGTTTTGATTTTCCATTTCTATTGTGCATTGATGGTAGCTTGGGGGTTTTAACATCTCTTCCTCAGTGACTTTTAGCTCTTGTTTCCCAAGGTTCGTAGAATAGTAATAGAAATTAAAAGTTATTATGGGGACTGGAAAGATGGCCCAGGGTTTAAGAGCACCTCTTAGTCTTGCAGAGGACCCCAGTTCTGTTCCCAGCACCCACACAGTGGCTGACGACTGTCTGTAACTGCTGTTCCAGAGGATCTTACGCCCTCTTCTGGCCTCCATGGGAACCTCATGCATGTGCACACACAGACAAAACACCCATATACATAAAATTTAAAAATCTTTTTTAGAAAAGTTACTATGACTAGGTATGGTGCACACTTGAAATCCCTGTATTTGAGGGGCTGAGGCAAGGAGAATTGTGAATTCCAGGACAGTCTGGGGTATGGTGGAGCAAGACCTTGTCTCTAAAAGAAAGGTTACTATGCATCTGCTTTAATTTTTTTTTCCTTTTTTATCATGTGTGTCTGTGTGTCTGTGTATAGGTGTTCTCATGTGTGGATGCAGGTGGCCTCAGAGACCAGAGGCATCAGACCCCCTCGAGCCAGAGTTAACAGTTAATTATGAGCTGCCCTATGATGTTTGTGGTAGGAGTTGAACTCAGGTCCTCTGAAAGAGCAATAGATACTATTAATTGCTGAGCCACCTCTCCAGCTCGTTCTATGCATCTGCTTTAAATCATCAAATTTAACCTCATGAACAAACTAGTTAATAGTTGCTATATGCTTGCTATGTGTCAGAGCAGTTTATATTCTGTGATGAGCTCTTCAGTTACTACCTGTTTCATTATCCAAGCAAGGAGGTCCAGAGAGGTTCACACACCCAAACCATGCAGCTGTGGAGTATTAAAACATGGATACAGCTGAGCGGTGGTGGCATATGCCTTTAATCCTAGCACTTGGGAGAGAGAGGCGGTGGATCCCTGTGAGTTCGAGGCCAGCCTGGTCTACAGAGTGAATTCAGGACAGCCAGGGCTGGCTACACAGAGAAACCCTGTTTCAAAAAAAAACAAAAACAAACAAACAAAAAAAACCCAAAAAGCCAAACAAAACAAAACAAAAAAAACATGGATACAAATCCAGAGTGTCTAGCTCTAGAACGTGTTTTGAGACAGGGTCTCACTATATAACCACAAGTGACCTAAAAGTCACAGAGATCTGCCTACCTCTGCCTCCTGAGAGCTGGTATCAAAGGTGTGCACCACCATGCCTGGCTGCTGTAGCCCAGAATGGTTTCTAACTTGCTATGTACCAGAAGATGACCTTGAGCTGATCCTCCTGCCTCTACCTCCCAAGTGCTGGGATTACAGGGCTGTGCTAGCATGTCTGGCTACCAAGCCTGGCTTTTCAATGTGCACTTGGAATTTGTTTTCTTTTACTTCTTTCCTGTCTTTTCTCCTCCTTCCCAGCTCGTCAATTTCAGCCTCTCTCTCTCTCTCTCTCTCTCTCTCTCTCTCTCTCTCTCTCTCTGTTTTAAGATTTATTTATTATGTATACAGTGTTCTGTTTGCATGTATCCCTGCAGGACAGAAGAGGGTGCCAGATCTCATTACAAATGGTTGTGAGCCACCCTGTGGGTGCTGAGAATTGAACTCAGGACCTCTGGAAGAGCAGCCAGTGTTCTTAACCTCTGAGCCATCTCTCCAGCCCCTCTTTCTCTCTCTTTGAGAGAAGGGCCTTGTTGAATTGCCCCGGATGGACTCACTCTGGGCTTAAGTGATTCTTTCTCCCCAGCCTCCTGAGTAGCTAGCACTTGCTACTGTATCTGGCAACGAAATATACTTATTTATTTATTTTTTAATTATTTTGTGGGGAGGGCAGGAGTTGAAACTGAATCATTTATTTCGTTTTTGTTTTTTTAAGACAGGATTTCTCTGTATAGTCCAGGTTGTCCTGGAACTCATCTGTAGATCAGGCTGGTCTTGAACTGAGAGATCCGCTTGCCTCTGCCTCTAGGGTGCTGGGATTAAAGGCATACACCACTACCACCAGAGTCTTATATAGCTTGAACTCACTGTATAGCTAAGGGTGGCCTTGAACCCCTGATAATTATACCTTCACCTCACAAGGACTGGTATTATAGGCATACATCATCACACCTGGCAGAGTATGTGCTTTTAACTGCCTTTGCTAGCCCATCCTGTAAGGCAAAGAGTATTCTTATTTTGATTTTTTAAGTAAAGAAATAGAAAAGCCTACATAATATACACTATGCATATTATACAGTGTATATAATATATTATGTAATTATGTATATATAAATGTATATATATATACATGCAGAAGAGCATACTGTTAGTGACTGAGTTAGCATCCAAACCAAGTCTCACTGTTAACTATATTACACATACCCCTTATTACTAGCCATGTGGCTAAGTCGGAGACCAGATTTGCTCCTTACTAAATATAATCTTGGGGGCTGGAGAGTGGCTCAGTGGTTAAAGTACTTGGCTTGCAAACATGAGGGCCTGAGTTCAAATCCTTGAACCCACATAAAGCTGTGTGTGCTCATGTCTGCAATCCCAGGGCTCCTACAGCAAGATGGGAGGCAGAAAGAAGGTGACAGGCAAGGACTAAGACTGCAGGTTGTCGTGTGACCTCCACAAAATGGCAAGCCTGTGCCCACACACATGAACACATCACACATGTGCCCCACACAAACATACCAAAAATAGTCTTTATGTCCTTAATCCCAGGAATAAATGTTTGGGAGAGAGTCAGGAGAGCAAAGTCAGCAAGTGTGCTGACGTTCAGTGTCGTTCTTACATGTGTTGAGAGAGGTTCAAAGTCCTAGGGGACTGTCACTGTGAACTTGGACGGGACTTTTCATCTTTCTGAGTCTCAACTCACTCTTTTAAAAAAGTTGTTCACTTAGGGCTTGGAGAGAAGGCCCGGTAGATAAGAGCACTGGCTGCTCTTCTAGAGGACCTGGGTTTGACTCCCAGCATCCACATGGCAGCTCTCAACCCTCTGTAACTCCAGTTCCAGGGGTCTGACACTCTCTTTTGGCTTCCTTATGCCCTAGGCACCATATGGTACACATACATGGATACAGTCAAAAAAAACAAAACAAAACAAAACCCTGAACACATAAAATTAAAATAAATAAATCTAAATAGATGATTGTTATTATAGAATTCCGAAAATAAGGGGAGGTAGGGACTCTCAAAGCAAACGAACCTGAAGAAGTCAGACTCCCTTATTTGAACTTTGTGGGCTTGGAAGGCATATGTACTCCCTATCAATAAAATCGAGGAATGCCTATCTCACACTGATATGACAACTAAGTAAGACAAGTAACATTAGCCTAAGTGTCTAGCCAGAGCTGGACACTAGGAAGACTGTCAATCAATAGCTGAAGATTTTTTAAGTTCCCACCCATCTGTGGTCTGTCGGGCTTTATTTTATTTTATTTTTTTATTTTTTTTGGTTAAGGTTTCAGTCTATGAGTGGAGCGCCCTCTAGTGTTGATTGTGCCCAATAGCTCTCAGACTGACTGAGCATTCCCTGTGCTAGAAGTCGGGACGTCAAAGGCGACTAGCGCTCTCCCAAAGTCTAAACTACACTGTCCGTGAAGCTGAGATTTTGGATTGGGGTATATTCTGAGACCCTGTTTGAGAACAAAAAGAATACATAGAGTGAAAATCCAGACTGGATGCTGGAGAGATAGATGGCTCAGAGGTTAAGACCACTGGGTTTTCTTCCAGAGGACAGAGGTTCAATGCCCAGCACCCACATGGCAGCTCACAACTGTTTGTAACTCCAGTTCCAGGGGATCTGACACCCTCACAGAGACAGACATGCAGGCAAAGCACCAATGCACATGAAATAAAAGGAAAATTAAAAAAGAAAGAAAGAAAAATCTCTGAGATTAAAACAAAGTTGATGGTGGGGAAACGTTATGAAAGGAAGTACTGGGTACCCCAGTTACTCTCAGCCATCCTAGCAGGTGCAATTTTCATTTTGTTTTGGCAGGTGCTGATGGTGCAGTTTGAACCGAAGAGAAAGTGGGTATGTGACTAGAAGAATTGAGCAGACGGATTTGGGGAGAGCCTGAAGAAAGAAACCAACAATAACAAGCAGCCTAAGTGGGCAGATCCTAAAGAACAACAAAATAAGGAAGCCAGGGTCCCATCTGGAATGTTGAGTTTAGGGGAGGGCTGGAGAGATGAATCAGAGGTTAAAAGAACCGGCTGCTCTTCCAAAGGTCCTGAGTTCAATTCCCAAGCAACCACATAGTGGCTGTAATGAGATATGGTGCCCTCTTCTGGTGTTCAGGTATGCAAGTAAGCAGAACACTATATACATAATAAATAAATAAATAAGTCTTTAAAAAAGAAAAAAGCGTTTAGGGGAAAGTCCTTCCAGGGAAGCCTTTTGAATGTTGGCTTATTATTTATTGGAGAAGGGCTTGGGGTATTAAGGAATTCACTGTCCTGGGGGCTCAAGGTTGCTAAAATACCTTCCTATGAAAGGAGTAGTTCTACTGTGAAAACTGTACTACTTCTTTGTGGAATATTAGGTTACTCCAGTTAACTAATCTTTAGTTCATCCAGCTGTAAAAGGGAGGCAATAATCTCTCTCATGATTTTTATAAAAACATTTTTTTCAAAAACAGTAAATTATTTGTTGCCGTAAAAATTCCCTCGCTGTAAGCCGCTAGCTATGACTGCGATCATTAAATGCAGTGTCTATGAGAAGATTCCAGAGAGCCTGAGCCACGGGAGAACCTTGCAGAACCTTGCGAAAATTCTTACTCCCACAGAAACCGAACCTTCGACGAACCACATTACCCAGGAGACCTTGCGGCCCGGTCGGCCCTCGCGCCGTGCATTCCGGGATCGGTAGTTTGGGGAGCCTAGTCGTCAGCTCGCGCCGTGCAGGCCCAGGAACTCGCCTTCCCGGCTACCCGCGCGGCCAAGGTGCTCCTCGGCGATCAGGAAACGCGAAAGATGGCGACTGCTCGGCGACGTTGAGGCCGCGTTAGGCGGTTCAGGCGCGGGGTGGTGAGTCTTGGGCGGTGGAGGCGGCTCGCACGAATTTGGAGAGTGGGCGAGAGCGGGGAGATAGCCGTGGCCTCCGCTTCTGGGACTGGACGGACGGGGAAGGATGCCTCAGGGAAGGGGCACGATCCGGGGAAGCTCTGGCGGGCAGGAGCGGAGGGGCGCGGGCCTCGGGAGCAGTGTTGGCTGCCTGGGGCACAGGCCACCTCCAGGGCGATGTTTGGAGCCAGGCTTTGGCCCGTGGACATTTCTTTTGCAGTACCTCAGTCTGACTTTATTCTTGTTCCCCTACTTCGGCCAGACTGGAACTCTGAGACTTGTAGAAACCAGCCTGTGCTTTCCCGCTTCGGCGTCGCCAGTGTTACTGCTTTTGCCGGAAATTAGTTCCAACCCTCACCCCAAATCACACCTCTTCAAATCCTCCCCATGCTTAAAAAAGCTCAGGAGCCACTTCTCCCCTGGATCTTTCCCTATCCTCTTGTGCGAACGGGAAGAAACGACTCCTTTGAATTCTCGCAATACTTCATCTGAGCGTTCTTCATCTTGGCGTGTCTCGTGCCTTCGGCTGCTTCCTGTTGACAGAATTTCATTTTGTAACTTCCACAGGGCCTAGAACCTAGTCTTGCATGATAGTAGCTCTTGATAAACAATGAAATGAAAATAATTTGCCTTTGCCCTACAACAGAACCGGGAAGCACAGCCAGGGTCTTCTATAATCATTGTTGCCTATATTCACATTTTTGTTTTGCACACAGGGTCTCTTGTAGTTCAAGCTAGCCTTCAACTCAGTTTGCAGCTTCGCCTGTCCTGTCTTTGAACTCTCAGGCCTGTCTTCACCTTCCTAGTGCCAAGATTACAGCCGTGGATTACTTAGCATTTTCCCAAGCTTTTTAATGTGTGTGTGTGTGTGTGTGTGTGTGTGTGTTACATATATATGTTATTGCAGTTAGATATCAATAAAGAGAGAGAGAGAAGAAAAACAATATTTTCAGGCACATGTCATGGTGGCCCACGCCTTTAATCCCAGCACTCAGTAAGCAGAGGCAGGTGGATCTCTGAGTTCTAGGCCAGCCTCGTCTATAGAGGGAGTTCCAGGATAGTTACACACACACTTCCTTGTAAGTCACAGTCTATTTTACTTTTATAGTCAGTTGCAATTCCCTTCCAGACACACTCCACTCAAGTTTGTGTTCGTCCCCTTTCCTGCCGTGGGAGCAGCTGTAGTGAAGGCCAGCAGTCGTCCCCATGCCTCCCAAATCTCCAGTGGCTCTTTCTTTGAAATGCTTTTGGTTTCTGCATTGTTATATTTGACACCCCTACCCCATCCCCGCTTCTGCTTTTTCTTGGTCTTTTCTCTGGTTTCTTGTCGGCACTTTTCAGTGTTGGAGCCAGAGCTGGGCTGCGGCCCTCCTCTTGTGCTGTTTTATGCACTGCTGCCTGCTTAGGTGATATTAAGACACAATGACTTGAACGGGCGTCTCTGTATTACTGACTCAGGTTTTTGTCTTTATGCGTCTCTTTGGAGTTCCAGATTTCTCTTTTCTGTTTGCTTTCTGAAGTCTCTCTTTGGTTGCCTTATTGATATCTCACAGCTAGCAAAAATAGGTCTTCTGTTCTGTTCCTTCCCTAGTCTCCTCTGGCTGTTTCACTAATGGCAACGAAACACAGTAGATTGCTCACACTGTGTATTTAGGACTGTCTGCCCACTGTCTCATTCCTCCCCAAACTTGGACAGTAACATGTTTACTTTATCATCAAGCAGAGAATGCAAAAGAAGTTGTTTCTGCAAGTTGTGTATGTGTGTGTATGAGTGGTGAATGCATATGTGTTGGGGGGCAGAGAAGGACACTGGTGTCCTGCTCCATGTGTTGAGTGGTGAATGCATATGTGTTGGGGGTCAGAGAAGGACACTGGTGTCTTGCTCCATGTGTTGAGTGGTGAATGCATATGTGTTGGGGGTCAGAGAAGGACAATGGTGTCTTGCTCTATGTGTTGAGTGGTGAATGCATATGTGTTGTGGGAGGGCAGAGAAGGACACTGGGTGTCCTGCTCCATGTATTGAGTGGTGAATGCCATATATGTGTTGTGGACACTGGTTGTTCTGCTCCATCATCTCATTCCCTTGAGACAGGGTCTCCCATTGAACCTGGGATGACCTCCTGTCTCCACCTTCCTCGAAGCCATGGGGTTACAGGCATGTTTGACCATGCCTAGCTTTAACTAGCTTTAACATGGGGACTGGACATGGACAGCTAACACTTGTACCTGCTGAGCCATCTCCCCAGCCCCACGAGCTGTCTTTACCAATCTTTCTTATCAATACGTCTTGTCAGCTCTGTGTACATTTCTAGAACAAGCTAATATCCTCTTCTGCTTAGATATAGTTGCCCCTTGTGGTTATCTGAGGAGAACCGGCTATGCTCATGTATCTTCTATAAAATGTAACAGTATTTGCATATACCCTACATGACCCCCTGCATATTTTAAAAGGTTTTCTAGATTGTAATTATAAATGATAAATGGCTATGTAAATTGTTGTTTTGCATTGTTTGGGGAATAGGGATTTTTAAAATCCACAAGTTGAGTATTTAGAATTTCCTTGAATAATTTTGATTCATGATTGGTTCAATTTGTTCGTGGCAATGGTTACACAGGGCTCACTTTATCGTAGTAGCATTCTAAGTCACTTGAGTAATTCTTTTCTAATAGAATATTGGGTTTTATACCCTGTTTAAATCTCTCCCTCTGAGCATTTCCATTGGTTTTAAGTTGAAATCCAATGCTTTTGCCCTGATTTTTTTTTAAAGCAATTTCATGATTTGACTTCTGCTTACTAATCTAATTTTTTTTTCCTTTTTATGGTACGTATGGATGCTTTGGGTTCATTTATCTCTGTGCACCACTTGAGTGCCTGATACCTGAGGAGGTCGAAACAGGGTGTTGGATTCCCTGGAGTTACAGGTGGTTGTGAGCCACCATGTGGATGATGGGGACCAAACCCAAGTCCTCTGGTAGAACCAGCCAGTGCTCTTAACCACTGAGTCATCTCTCTAAGCTCCATCTTACCTTGTAAAAAAATTATTTGTGTCGCTGGGCGGTGGTGGTGCACGCCTTTAATCCCAGCACTCAGGAGGCAGAGGCAGGCCGATCCTTGTGAGTTTGAGGCCAGCCTGGGCTTCAGAGTGAGTTCCAGGAAAGTTACAAAGCTACACAGAGAAACCCTGTCTCGAAAAACCAGGAAAAAAAAATTTGTATTTACTTTATTGTGTGGTGTAGGGGGAGTGTGTGCCACAGTGCCACATGGAGAGGCCAGAGCATGTGGAAATCATTTCTCATTTTCTTGTGTGGGTCTCAGGGATCAAACTCAGGTGGTCAGCCTTGGCAGCAGCATGTTTTCCCCTGAGCCATCTTGTGGACCCCACACTGACCTCATCTGGACTTAGCTTCCCTTTGGGTCAGTACCCACTCAGCTGCAGTCTCTTGAAAGTGTCAGACATGCTAAGCTGGTTGCTGCCCCAGTGCCTTGGTGCTGTCTATCTGACCGTCTGTTCTTTTTCTCGATCCTTCCATGGCTATTTCTTCCATCATCAATCTCAGTGTAAATGTCAACCTAAAAATTCTTCCTGAGTGTTCATTCTCTTGTTCATGTCTCCATCTTATATTACTCCGTTTTGTTACCAGTTTTGATGTGCATTCTGAGTATTTGAAATGATGTGCTACACTGAATGTAGAATGTATGAAATCGGAGGCTTTGCTTGTTTATGGCTCATCCCCGAGACCCAGAGCAGCTTCTGGCACTAGTGGCTGCTCAGTACATATGTGTGCACTTTCAATTCCAGCGTTTGGGATTAAAAGCCGGCAGATCTCTGTGAATTAGAGGTCATCTGATCTACAGAGTGAATTCTAAGCCAGCCAGGACCACATAGAAAGACCCTGTCCTAAAATAAGAACAAAACAACAGCAGCAGCAACAAAGAAAGAACAAGGTCCAGGATGCTTTAAAGAGAAAACAACTTTTCTTTTGGATTGTTTCCTTAGGGCTGTAAGTAGGAGAGACATACTGGGAAATGTATGATGTGCTGATTTGGAATATTCTGTCGTTTTTTTAGTTAATCATGAGATAAAAATAGGTTGCCTTCACCTTTAGAAAGTGTTATTTGTTCATTTTGGTTTTCTCATCCTTAACATTTTCCCTTCTTAAGCATATGGCAGTTACTGGCATGGGAAGAGGGGATTGTAACAAAATGCTTAGGCCTCTGATATTCCAGCTGAGTCATTTGGGAATACACTCCTAAGATAATGTGCCCAAGTCATGGGGTGATGATGGAATTGAGGCAGTCTCAGACTTGTGTGTCCCTTTAGCGCCTAGCTGAATTGGTTTTTATAGTCCAGGAACAGTTGGCAGTGTGGTGTGCTGTGCATTGGACCCCAGGGAGGCGCTAGATGAGATTACTGCTCAGACCTCTCGGGAGGTGGGTCAACAAGACAGTCATCAGGCTGTGAGGGCCTGAAGAGAGAATGCCGGACAGTATTTCTGTGACTTCTGGTTGGGACACTTTTGTTGTTTAATGTTTTATATTGAAATAATTCCAGTTTCCTGGGAAGTTGGAATGTGCTTGGAGTTGCTGTGCACCCTTCACAGTGTTTAACTGGAGCTGCTGCTGCTGCTCCTTCTGCGGTGTGAGTATGTGTTTGTGTGCATAGGTCAGAGGCTGACATCAGGTGTCACTTATTTTACTTTATTTTCAAATCTTTGATGCTTCACATTTATTTAATTGTGTGTGTGTGTGTGTGTGTGTGTGTGTGTGTGTGCATGCTCACTTGCCATAGTGCAGGTGTGGAGGTCAGAGGACAATGTAGGAGTCAGTTCTTTCCTCCCACTATGTGGGTTCTGCAGTTTCTGGGCTCAGACTTGGCAGCTAGCATTGCTACCCACAGAACCATCTCACATTTTTTGAAACCAAGTCTCTCATTGAACCTGGAGCTCATCAGCTTGGCCTGGCTGGCTGGCCATTGGCTCCAGAGACCACCTGTCTTCTCCTAGCACTGGGGTCTGTTGCTAGAGTTTTCCTGGTCCTGCCTGACCCACGGTCAGGACAAATCTCTCTCACCCGCCAGTCCCACAGCTGTTCAGACCCGACCAAGTAAACACACAGAGACTTATATTGCTTACAAACTGTATGGCCGTGACAGTTATCCACTTCTTGTTATCCACTTCTCCTATCTTAAATTAACCCATTTCTATTAATCTATACTTCGCCATGTGGCTCATGGCTTACCTGTACCTTACATCTCACTTGTCATGGCGGCGGCTGGCAGTGTCTCTCTCCTTCAGCCTTCTACTTCCCACAATTCTCCTCTCTGCTTGTCCTGCCTATACTTCCTGCCTGACTACTGGCCAGTCAGTGTGTGGGTTTTTTTTTTGTAATATTTTTCAGAGTTTTATTTATTATGTATACAGTGTTCTGTCTATATGTATGCTTGCAAGCCAGAAGAGGGAACCAGATCTCATTACAGATGGTTGTGAGCCACCCTGTGGGTGCTGGGAATTGAACTCAGGACCTCTGGAAGAACAGCCAGTGCTCTTAACCTCTGAGCCATCTCTCCAGCCCCCCAGTGTTTTATTTATTAACCAATCAGAGTAACACATTTAACATACATAACATCCCACAGCAGGGGTCACAGATGCATGCCCCACCCACCCCTGGCTTTTCTGTGTGGCAGTGGGATCCAAGTTCTGATCTTTATGCTTGTATGGTGGGCACCTTACAGACAGTCATTTCCCCAGCCTAGAGCAGTGTGCATAGCCTGTGGGTTGAGACCCCTTTGGTAAGCCTCTGTCTCCAAAAATGTTTACATTAGGGTTCATAACAGTAACAAAATACAGTTATGAAGTAGCAACGAAACAGTTGTATGGCTGGGGGTCACCACAGCATGAGGAACTGTGTTAAAGGGTCACAGCATTAGGAAGGTTGAGAACCTCTGTTCTAGAGCTGCAATTCTTTAATGAGTAAACGGATTCTGTTTCTCCTCCAAAAGAATATGTGTCTATTTATGGTGTGTGGTGTGTATATGTGCGCATGTGCACACGCTGGCATAAAAGATAGGTGTAGGGAAGGAGAAAGAAAGGGAGTATGCATACCATAGAGTATGTGTGGAGGTCAGAGGACAGATTGCCCAGGGTTGGTCTCTTTCCACCATGTGGGTCCCAGGGATCAAACTCAAGCCATCAGGCTCCCCCCCCCCCCCAAGTTATCTTGCTAGCCCGAGAAAATTTATGCTGATCATGGTGGGCTAGTTATCTAATAGACTCCTAGAAATAGAAATCGGTAGTGTTGGGCTGGAGAGATGATGGCTTAGTGGATAAGAGCACTGGCTCCTCTTCCAGAGGACCCAGGTTCAATTCCCAGCACCCATGTGGCAGCTCACGACTGTCTGTAATTCTAGTTCCAAGGGAACTGGCAAACACCAATGCACATGGAACTTACAAAAAAAAAAAAAAAAAGAGTTGGGGATTTAGCTCAGTGGTAGAGCGCTTGCCTAGCAAGGCCCTGGGTTGAGTAGCCCAGGCTGTCCTGGAACTTACTACTTAGCCCAGGCTGGTCTTGTGGTTATTCTTCTGCATCAACTTTCCAAGTGCTGGGAATGTAAGCTAATAAATACATTTGGCTTCTAACACATCTTTCTAACAATAATTCTTTGTAGTTTAATTACAAGAACATGGTATACCATGGTGTATATTTAGAAGTGAGTATACATCCAGGTGTGTGGTGGCACTTTGGAAGCTAAGGCAGGAGGATCACCAGGGTTAAAGGCCAGCCTGTGCTGTGTAAGACCCTGTCTCAACAAACAAATAAGTGAATACTTAAAAAGAAATCACAGGAAGACAGTATAGTGTAGTGAATAAGAATGGGCCTTTAAATTATTTATTGTTTGTTTGTTTGTTTGTGAGACAAGGTTTCTCAGTTTAGCCCTGACTGCCCTGAAACTCGCTCTGTAGACCAGGCTGGCCTTGAACTCACAGAGATCCGCCTGCCTCTGCCTCCTGAGTGCTGGGATTAAAGTGTGCCACTCTCCTGACATAAGAATGGACTTTTAAAGCCAGACGACTAGGTCTTTGCTATCTCGAATCTGTGTTACCTCAGGCAATTAGTCTATGTACCTGTCCCTCAGTTTTCTCATCTATGAAGTAGGTATACTACCACATTGTTGTCTTGATATTTACTGAGCTGTGCATAGTAATCACTTGTCTTTCTCACAGATGGCAGGAGAGCTGGCTGACAAAAAGGACCGAGACACATCACCCAAGGAGGAAAGGAAGCGATCACGGACTCCTGATAGAGAGCGAGATAGAGACCGGGACCGGAAGTCCTCCCCTTCTAAAGATCGGAAGCGGCATCGGTCGCGGGAGAGGCGGAGAGGAGGTAGCCGTTCACGCTCTCGGTCCCGTTCCAAGTCTGCGGAGAGGTGAGGTGACTTTGTGTGTCTGTCACACAAGAACTGGAGGACATTGATGCTGCCAGCATTAAGCGGCTGCTTTTCATGTACTACCCTGCCCTGTCCCCGGTGGCCTGTGAGCACTTTCCACTTTCTCTTTCCATTTTCCCTTGGTTTTCTGACGTGCAGTATTGCTGTGTAGCCCAGGTGGACCAGAACTTACGCGTCCCTCTGCCCCAGCCTCCTGAATGCTGTGGTTATAGGTGTCTCTCATATATAGATATAGATATAGATATAGATATAGATATAGATATAGATATAGATAGATAGATAGAGAAAGGGGATTTATTAGAATGGCTTACAGATTGTGGTCCAGCTAATCCAGCAATGGCTGGCTTCACCAGAAAGTCCAAGATCCAATAGTTGTGCAGTCCATGAGGCTGGATGTCTCAGCTGGTGTTTGGTATGCGCTGGCGTTCTGAAGAAGTCGGCTCTAATGCCAGTGAAGGAGTGGACTTGCTAAGGAGGTGAGGGCAAGCAGACAAAGAGCAAGGCTTCCTTCTTGCTTGTCCTTACACAGGCTTCCAAGAGAAGGTGTGGCCCAGGTTAGAGGTGTGTCTTCCCACCTCCCAAGATCTGGAGTAGAAGTGGATCTTCCAGGGCTGGAGAGATGGCTCAGAGGTTAAGAGCACTGACTGCTCTTCCAAGGGTCCTGAGTTCAATTCCCAGCAACCACTTGGTGGCTCACAACCATCTGTAATGAGATCTGGTGTCCTCTTCTGGCCTGCAGGGATATGTGCAGACAGAATACTGCATACAAAATAAATTTTTAAATTTATTTAAAAAAAAAAAAAAAAAAGAAGTGGATCTTCCTACTTCAAACTAAGCAAACCCCGCTCACAGGTGTGCCCTCCATCTTTGGGTGTAGTTAAGTTGACACCCAAGTATAGCCATCACAGAGAACTTGTCTAATTAAGGCTGAAAGCTGTGGAGGAAGACATGATGTCCTGCACGGCAGCACATGCCTGGTGTTTCCACCTGCACTAGCGTGCATTCCGCCTGCACATATACACCATACACACACACACACACACACAGACACACAGATAAAGTGGAGTGTGGTGGAAGACACTGGATGTCAGCTCTAGCCTCCACACATGTACACAAGGGTACGTGTGTACACCAATGCACACCACACACAGATCTTATTAGGATTTCCTCAGTTTCCCTGAGACATAGAAATCCAGTGTGCTCAACTTTACTTTGGGGAGAAAGGGGCATGGGAACCTTTCTTAGGTCCTCAGTGAGGGGAGAAGCTCTAGATTTCTTGAGTCTTTCATTTTCCAGAGAACGACGCCACAAAGAACGAGAGCGAGATAAAGAGCGGGACCGGAACAAGAAGGAGCGGGACCGAGACAAGGACGGGCACAGGCGGGACAAGGACCGCAAAAGACCCAGGTAGGGGTGGGGGTGGGGGGTGTCTGCGGCGGACGCGCCGGCTTTCCCTCTGCTCAGGTCGTGGGAAAGTGACCTTCCTTAGCAGCTCCCGTGGTCATTTCTGCAGAATGAACCTCCTGAGAAAGCTGGCGTCTTTTTCACTTACTTGTTCTTCTAATCAGTGTTTTCTTGCATAGACCAGGTTGCCTTGAACTTACTGTCTAGTCACAGGTGGCCTTGACCTCTTGTTCCTCCTGCTCTGCCTCGAAAGTGTGGGATTGCAGGTGTGAGCCACTGTGCTCTCAAAGTAAAATGGCTCTCCTTTAAGCAGCCTGTGACCTGTGGAAATAATTAACCACTGTCTGACCCAGAAGACCCTACAAATGAAGTAAACCAAGGAGTCCACATCTTCATGTTTGCTTTAAGAACACCTGTGTAATTGCCCATGCCATTGAGGGTGTGCATATCTAGAAAGCCACTAGTATCTGAAGGATGTCACTTTAAAATGTACCATACCAGCAGTATGATGATAGGGTCTGTAGATGTGCCCAAGCCAAACAGTGGGGCGGACACAGCATTGGTACCCCTAAAATAACGGGGTGGACACAGCATTGGTACCCCTAAAACTGCACTGACTTTTGCTGCCCATGCTTACAAGTGCAGAGTAGTGCTGAACCTAAGGGTTTAGACGTTGATTTGTAGTCACTGAACAGCCAGGTGCATAGAGCACCTGAGAGGTGCTGGTCGCTTGGAGAGCTCATGGGAGCTTCCCTCTGCAGTGAGATGACTCTCATGGAAGAGAGACAAACTGGTTCCTAAGCCAGAAGCCAAACGAAAGGAAAAGATAGCCCAGAAGCAAAGACTTACAGCACAGGGATCATTTAGCATAAAGTAAAGGCAAATAGAAGTAAAAAAGAAAGTAGAGTGGGGGTAGGGAGGGTCAGTGGTAAGAGCACAAGGCCCTGAGTTCAGATCCCAGCACCCAAAATAAAAGTCAATGCTTCCAGGCAGTGGTAGTGCATGGGGAGGCAGAGGCAAGCCTGGTCTACAAGAGTGACTTCCAGGACAGCCAGGGCTACACAGAGAAACCCTGTCTTTTTCTTTGTTGTTTGTTTTTTCCCGAGACAGGCTTTCTCTGTGTAGCTTTGCGCCTTTCCTGGATCTCGCTCTGTAGACCAGGCTGGCCTCGAACTCACAAAGATCCGCCTGCCTCTGCCTCCCAAGTACTGGGATTAAAGGCATGAGCCACCATAGCCTGTCGAGAAACCCTGTCTTGAAAAAGAAAAGAAAGAAAATAAAGAGGATTTATTTTTATTATGTGCATGTATGAGTGTGTGTGTTGTCTGTGTGTATGCGCACGTGCGCCCTTCCACCTCCCTCTCGTGCACCAGTGTATGCCTGGTGCCCTCTGAAGTCAAAGGAGGGCATTGGACCCCTGGGACTGGAGTTGTGGATGGTTGTTAGCCACCATGTGGGTGCTGGGAAATTCCGAGGACTGGCAAGGTGGGTCAGTGAGTTAAAACACGGGCTGACCAACTAGTCTGATGACCTGAGTTTGACCTCCAGGATCAACAGATGACAGGAGAGAGCTGACTTCCACCAGTTGTCCTCTGACCTTGTACACGTGTACACACACACACTCACCACACTGGCATGCACAGTGTAGCAATACAGAATTTAATTTAAAAAAAAGAATGGCCAGGTGTGGTAGCACACATTTTAATACCAGCAATCAGGAGGCAGAGGCAGATGGATCTCTTATTTCGAGGCCAGCCTGGTCTACAGAATGAGTTCCAGGCTAGCCAGGGCTACACAGAGAAAGCCTGCGTCAAAAAAACAAAAAAAAAAAAAAGAATTGAGGCCTAGAGAGATGCTCAGCCATTAAGAGCACTGGCTGTTCTTCCAGAGGTCCTGAGTTAAATCCCCAGCAACCACATGGTGACTCACAACCATCTGTAGTGAGGTCTGATGCCCCCTTCTGGCCTGCAGGTACACATGAAGGCAGAACACTGTCTCCTTAATAAATAAATACACCTTTAAAAAAAACAGTTTGGGGTTGGGGATTTAGCTCAGTGGTAGAATGCTTGCCTAGCAAGCACTAGGCCCTGAGTTTGGTTCTCAGCTCCGGAGGAGGGGAAAAAAGTTTGCTGAGTGGTGGTGCCGCACGCTTTTAATCCCAGCACTCAAGAGGCAGAGCTAGGTGGATCTCTATGAGTTCGAGGCCAGCCTGGTCTACAGAGCGAGATCCAGGACAGGCACCAAAGCTGCAGAGAGAAACCCTGTCTTGAAAAAACCTAGACAGATAGATGAATGATGGATAGATAATAGAGTCATGCCCTTCTCTTCATCATTTCTCAGTCCTTCCTCTGTCCAGCCCAATCCAAGACACTCCCAAGAAATAAAATTTGATGACATCAGAAAAATACACACACACACACAAAAAAAAAAAAAAAAAAAGAAAAGAAAAAAAGAAAAAACCTAAAAGAAAAAAGAATTGAGAGTGGGATAGGGTCCTAGGGAGTAATACATCACTTCTCTGCAAAGCTCTTAGCAGGCTCATGGTGTGTAGGTTAAAAGTCAAGGGAGAGGACAGGTGTCTATAGAAGCTGCAGGGTGCTTTCCTTCTCTCCTAACTTGACATACGGCAGACGTGAAGACACCTGAGCTGGGGATATTGCTCAGGGGAAAGATAAGTCAGGGTGTAAATAACAGTATCTCCTCGGCTGTGGAGGCCAGCCATGTGTGCTCAACTCACTCTTAATAGTTGAGGATTGGTTTGTTTTACTTAAATGTGCAACTACTGTTTGAGGTCCCTCCTCCCCAACCTGAGACAGGGTTTCGCCTCGCCGTGTATCCCTGGCTGTCCTGGAACTCACTCTATAGACCAGGCTGGCCTTGAACTCAGAGATCCACGTGACTTTGCTTCCTAAATGCTGTGATTAAAGACTTGCACCACCACTGCCCTGCCAGGTTTTTTGTTATCTTTTTATACAGGGTCTCCCTTAGTAGCCAGGATAGTCTCCAACTTGTCTCAGCCCTCCTGCCTGTGATCCTGAGTGCTGGAATAAAGGAATGAGCCATTACACCTTTCTTGCCATTTAGATTTTTTTTCTTAAATTAAAAAAAAAAACCAAACATATATTTTGGGATTATACTATAATTACACCATTTCCCCCTTTTCTTTCCTCTCTAAACCCTCCCATACACCCTCCTTGCTCTCTTTCAAATCCTGACCTCACTTTTCCTTTTCTTGTAATTGTTGTTACATATGTGTATGTGTGTATATTCCAAAATACATCAGTACAATCTGCTCAGTACATACCTGTTACCTGTGTGTATATTCTCAGGACTGGCCACTTGGTATTGGATAACACTGGTGTGCTCTTTCCTGGAGAACACTATTTCTCCTGATCTTTGCATTGCTGGATTGCCTGTAGTTCTTTGTGTAGGGTTGAGGCCAGGCTTTCCCCATCCATGTCAGCGTACCTATTGCTGTCGTCCTTGTTCAGCCCACATTCCACAGTCATGTTGTGAGATTCATGGGTATGACTTAATTTCTAGGCAAAGCCCTCCTATGTAGCCCTGGCTGTCTGGAACTCTGTAGCCCAGGCTGGCCTCAACTCCCAGAGATCCACCTGCCTCTGCCTCTGAGCACTGGGATTAAAGGCGTGCGCGACCATACCTTGACTTCTTTAGAACTTTTGATGACGGTAGTAAAGGTCCACTTCCCTGAAGGGATTAGTCAGGAGATTCAGATAGAGTGGGGACAAGATAGGGCACAATTAGGTTTCAGAGCAGGCAGGAGCTTTAGGACATGATGGATGACCATGGGCCAGTCTTGAGTAATAGGAAAATGTCTATGGTCTTGGGAGCTCAGCCTGAATCTCATCCATGGGCTAGGGTAAGAGAGTTATGGACCCTTCTCCTTCTATTTCCTTAAAGCTTGTCTCCTGGTCGGGGCAAAGATTTCAAATCTCGGAAGGACAGAGACTCCAAGAAGGGCGATGAGGATGAGCATGGCGACAAGAAACCCAAGGTAAAGGAGACTCATGAGTCTGTCTTCTCAGCTCAAGGGAAAGTCGCTTGTTGGCTTTTCGAGACAGGGTTTCTCTGTAGCCCAGGCTGTCCTGGAACTCACTCTGTAGACCAGGCTGGCCTTAAACTCATGGAGATAGATCCTCCTGCCTCTGCCTCCCAAGTGCTGGGTGAAGGTGTGTGCCATCACTCCCTAGCTAAGGGAGAGAATCTTTATGAACCAAGGTCCCATGTTTTTTGTTCAGATCCAGCCACTGTCCCTGGAGGAACTTCTGGCCAAGAAGAAGGCTGAGGAGGAAGCTGAGGCTAAGGTAAGTATTTGGGGGTCTGTATTAGTATATTCTGTGTTAGTGTATTCTGTGTTAGTGTGTCCTGTGTTAGTGTGTCCTGTGTTAGTGTGTTCTGTGTTAGTGTATTCTGTGTTAGTGTGTTCTGTGTTAGTGTATTCTGTGTTAGTGTGTTCTGTGTTAGTGTATTCTGTGTTAATGTATTCTGTGTGTGTTCTGTGTTAGTGTGTTCTGTATTAGTATATTCTGTGTTAATGTATTCTGTGTGTGTTCTGTGTTAGTGTGTTCTGTGTTAGTGTATTCTGTGTTTGTTAGTGTGTTCTGTGTTTGTTAGTGTATTCTGTGTTTGTTAGTATATTCTGTGTTTGTTAGTGTGTTCTGTGTTTGTTAGTGTATTCTGTGTTAATGTATTCTGTGTTAGTGTATTCTATGTTTGTTAGTGTATTCTGTGTTTGTTAGTATATTCTGTGTTTGTTAGTGTGTTCTGTGTTTGTTAGTGTGTTCTGTGTTGTTAGTGTGTTCTGTGTTAGTGTGTTCTGTGTTGGTGTGTTCTGGCTGCCGCAGGCTGGGCAGCTTCAGCATCAGCCTTCTACAAGTTAGAAGTCTCAGCTGCAGCGGCAGGAGTGATGCCTCCTTCTGAGGCCCATGTTCCTAGATGTAGATGTCTTTTCTGTCCTGACACAGTCCTCCGTTGTTTTCTCATGGAACTGGGGGTTGAACACAGGCCTCACTACTGTGCTAGACAGCCGCTGTTCTCACCACGGCACCCAGCTCTGCAGCCCCTTTCTACTTTCTATTGTGATGAGGGAAGGCTTTAGCCCATAGCAGAGTCCTAGGCCTCGGTGCACTTTGGTCAACATATGTACTACCTAGGCGAGAATCGGGGTCTCTAGCAGTGCTGTGGTTGTGCCTGCTCCGGGCTCTTTGGTAATCCTTCCATCTGTCTTGAAGCCCAAGTTCCTCTCCAAAGCAGAGCGGGAGGCTGAGGCTCTGAAGCGGCGGCAGCAGGAGGTGGAAGAGCGCCAGAAGATGCTGGAAGAAGAGAGGAAGAAAAGGAAACAGTTCCAGGATTTGGGCCGGAAGATGCTAGGTTTGTTTTCTATCCCGTGCAGAAAGGGTGGGCTGAAATCCTGGAGAGCTAGAGGCCTAGACTGGAGCTGTAGCTCAGTGGTGAATACTTGAGGCCGTGGGCTTGATCCTCCACCATTGCAGAAGAGAAAAGGGAGGGTGGAGGATAGGAACTTGTTTGTTCCAGCATTTGGAAAGGAGAAAATGGTAAAAGTTTATGGGACTCTCTGCTGGCTCCCCTGTCCTGTCACAATCCGGTCATCTTCCCCGTTTGTACCTGTTGACTGGACTCTTTCCAGAACCGCTTCCTCCCCAAGCACTTGGTAGCTCTTCCTTCTTTGATCTGCAGAAGATCCTCAGGAACGAGAGCGTCGGGAGCGGCGAGAGAGGATGGAGCGGGAGACCAATGGGAACGAGGATGAGGAGGGGCGGCAGAAGATCCGGGAAGAGAAGGACAAGAGCAAGGAACTGCATGCTATTAAGGTGCGGCCCTGACCCCCCAACAGGCGTTAGGTATCTGCCGCTCTGGTCTCGGGTCAGCCTTGGCACTGACGGCTTCACTTTCTCTCCCTGAGCAGGAGCGTTATCTGGGTGGCATCAAAAAACGGCGTCGAACCAGGCATCTCAACGACAGAAAGTTTGTCTTTGAGTGGGACGCGTCCGAAGACACCTCCATTGACTACAACCCCCTGTGAGTAGCTTTGTGCCCACAAGCTGGCTCTCAGGGCCCTGGGTGGTCCTAGAAAGAGTTGTTGGCAGGAAAAGTAAGGTAGGCTGGTGGGGTGGAAAGATGGAGGCCTGGGGTGTGTTGGCAGTCTGCCCTTGCCTCCTGCAGCTCCTTTCCATCTCCATCGCAGGTACAAAGAACGGCACCAGGTGCAGTTGTTGGGGCGAGGCTTCATTGCAGGCATTGACCTAAAGCAGCAGAAACGGGAACAGTCACGTTTCTATGGAGACCTAATGGAGAAGAGGCGAACCCTGGAAGAGAAGGAGCAGGAGGAGTGAGTGATCGGTCTAGGGTGGTTGGGTGGAACCCAGACTCTACAGAAAGGATTGTACGGGTTTCTTCATCTTCACTGCGTCTGGCTCCAGGGCCAGGCTCCGTAAACTTCGTAAGAAGGAAGCCAAGCAACGCTGGGACGACCGCCATTGGTCCCAGAAGAAGTTAGACGAGATGACAGACCGCGACTGGCGGATCTTCCGTGAGGACTACAGTATCACCACCAAAGGTGGCAAGATCCCCAACCCCATCCGGTCCTGGAAAGATTCGTCTCTGCCCCCGCACATCCTGGAAGTCATCGATAAGTGTGGCTACAAGGTAAAGGGGCAGATTGGCCCGGGAGATGTGCTGCTTCCTCGGTTACATTCTAGGACTGTAATGGAGCTGGGCTGGAGAACTCTGTTCCTTCACTATTTAGTGTCTTCTCTGTCCATGGGCACCACACTACCATGCAGACACTTGCTGGTGGAAGGGTGGGCCTTTAGGGATTGCGTTTCTCCGTGTGTCCCCCTTTCCTATGTGGCTCAGGGACATGGTAGTAGCCTGTGTGCCCACTGTGTTAGCACTGTTCTGGGTCATGTGACTCTCCACCATTGCTTTGGTCCTGGTCACTGCAGGAGCCGACACCTATCCAGCGCCAGGCCATCCCCATTGGGCTGCAGAACCGTGACATCATTGGTGTGGCTGAGACTGGCAGTGGCAAGACGGCAGCCTTCCTCATCCCGCTGCTGGTCTGGATCACCACCCTCCCCAAGATAGACAGGTGGGGCAGCCGGTACCCGCTGGGAAGATTTGGTGGGTAGGAAAGATAAGGTGAACGAGCCAGTGGGGATGAGAGAGGCCTGCGTTCCCTTTGTCACAGGATGTCTTAGCTGACTGTCCTGCCCTCTCCCTCACCTTGTCCTGACGGTACAGGTGTGAACCACCACAACTGGGCTTGTGCAGTTCTGGGAGTAGAACTAGACCCTCAGACATGTTAGGTGAGGGCTCCACCTCTGATGCCTTCAGCGTGCCTCCCTCCCCAAACTGCTACCTTTAGTTTTTAAGTTTTTGTAATCAGAAGCTCTTCATTCTGGGTTGGACACTAGGAAATAATTAGATCTCATCACGGGGCAAGGATCACTCCCTGGAGAACTTGGTTATTTTGTAGTCTGACTTGATATGGAGTCACCAACCTGCCCATTCCCATGGCTGCCCTTAAGAGTGACTTTGTCCTGCTCCTACTTGTGGTTGGATGAGACCGAGGCTTACGAAGCTGTGGGATACCCCATTTACCACAGGATCGAAGAGTCAGACCAGGGCCCTTATGCCATCATTCTGGCCCCCACCCGTGAGTTGGCTCAGCAGATTGAGGAAGAAACCATCAAATTTGGAAAGCCACTAGGTATCCGCACTGTGGCTGTCATTGGTGGCATCTCCAGAGAAGACCAAGGCTTCAGGCTACGCATGGGCTGTGAGGTTTGTTTTTCAAATGAGCACCAATTAATTATAGTAATATATACTAAGTAATGCTAATAATTAGTGGGCATCACAACAGCCATATGAGTAGGTAGTGAGATATATATATAGATGAAGATGAGGCTAATAACTTGTCTGCAGTCACACATGGCTGTCAGTAGGCCATATGGAGGAGGGAACAGTTCGTAGCCAAAGCCTGTGTCTTATTACTCTGAACTGTAGATGGAGAGACTTGTTGAGGAGTCTGCTAAGAGAGCTATTCTCGTGTAGACTTCTCAGAGCAATCCCTCCATGTCGCCCCTTCCACGGTGTCAGCTTCTTCTCCATCTGAGGAAGTACCTCTTGATTATGGCCCCTGTCTAGCCCCTGGCTGGTACTCAGAAACCCATTCATTCCTGATGGAAACAGAAGGTAGCGGATGATTTCATGTCAGGTCTCAGGAACCTTAAGTACCAAATCTGACTGGAGGTTGGGATCTAGGTTCTTTATCATTGAAGGCCTGTTGCTAAGTGGGTGGATAGCTCACAGCAGAGGAAAAAAGGAAGAAAGTTGCCTGCTAAGGCCATGTGTGGTTACACTGTATCTCCCAGATTGTGATCGCCACCCCAGGACGTCTCATTGATGTGCTGGAGAACCGCTACCTGGTGCTGAGCCGCTGTACCTATGTGGTTCTCGATGAGGCAGACAGGATGATTGACATGGGCTTTGAGCCAGACGTGCAGAAGATCCTGGAACACATGCCTGTCAGCAACCAGAAGCCGGACACAGATGAGGCAGAGGACCCGGAGAAGATGTTGGCCAACTTTGAGTCAGGAAAACATAAATACCGCCAAGTAAGGAAACTTTCTTGGGAGAAGTGGGGCCACTTCCCAGGTTTGTTTCAGACCTCCTTGCCTAGGGTGAGCCCAGTGCACATGCTTCCACATGCTCACAGTGCCTGGATGCAGTCCTGTGACGGTCCAAGGGGTGCAGCTGTTAGCTTAGCCTGGAGAGCTGGTTCTAGAGAATCATGCTACTTAGAAAAGAGGAAGAAGGGCTGCAGAGATGGCTCAGCGGTTAAGAGCACTGGCTGCTCTTCCAGAGGTCCTGAGTTCAATTCCCAACAACCACATGGTGGCTCACAACCATCTGTAATGAGATCTGGTGCCCTCTACTGGAATGCAGACACAGCACTTTATACATAATAAATAAATAAATCTTTAAAAAAAGAAAGAAAGAAAGACAAGAGGAAGAAAGTGCATGGTGGCTCACACCTAAAATCCCAGCATTTAGGAGGCAGAGGCAGAAAGATGGCCCAAGGTTGAGGCTAGCTTGTCTTACATGCGAGTTCCAGGACCGCCAGATCTACATATCAAGATCCTGTCTTAAAAAAGCTAAGTAGCTGGGTAGTAATGGTGTACACCTTTAATCCCAGTACTCAGGAGGCAGAGGCAGGTAGGTCTGTGAGTTCAAAGCCAGCCTAGTCTACAGAGCTAGTTCCAGAACAGCCAGGACTGTTACACAGAAAAACCCTGTCTTTTTTTAAAAAAGGAGAAGAAAAAAAGGCCAAGCAAAAGTAAGGGGTCACGATGCTGCCTGGATCCCAGGTGGTAGCCAATGCTTCTCGTCCTTCCTGCTGTAGATGAGAAGGTCAAGATCACTGTTTCCCGGTGACAGGCTAGAGCAGGACTCATTGAATGGTAGCCCGAGATGAGCTGCTGTGGAGACAGAAGGGTGTGTGGTTCCCTCCGCCTGGGCCATGGCTGAACCTCCTCTCTTGTAGACAGTCATGTTCACGGCTACTATGCCCCCAGCGGTGGAGCGTCTAGCCAGGAGCTATCTGCGGCGACCCGCCGTGGTGTACATTGGCTCTGCAGGCAAGCCCCATGAGCGAGTGGAACAGAAGGTCTTCCTCATGTCAGAGTCCGAAAAGAGGTATGGGGCAGCTGGGTGAAAGAAGGCTTTTGTTTGCGTTTCTCTCTTTGTGGGGTGGCTGCTTGGCTGTTGAAGCTTCTGTCTGTGAGGACCCTGGATTTGTTCATTCATTGCTGAGTTGAGCATTTCCCTGTGTATCTCGTTTTCCTTTTCCCCCAGGAAAAAGCTGCTGGCAATTTTGGAACAAGGTTTTGATCCACCCATCATCATTTTTGTCAACCAGAAGAAGGGTTGTGACGTGCTGGCCAAGTCTCTTGAGAAGATGGGGGTATGTCTGGCAGCTGAGCCAAGGCTAACCTTGTGTTGCTGCTCTCTGAAGCTAGGGTTGGAGTTGGGGGAGTGTCAGCTCTCACTCTCTGTTTAATATCTGCTGCATCCGAAGTTTGAGGAAGGAAGAACTGATCAGTTCCTAGGAATCCCTTCTATTCCAGCAACAGCAGCCAGAGCCCCGGGCTCTCCGTCTAGGGGTGGGGCCGGAGAGACAGCCTGGCGGAGTGTAAGGCTATGGGGCTGTGGTCTGTACTGTCGGAGACGGTGGAGTGAGGGAGAAGGTGCTGGCGACCACTCAGTTCTTGATGTTCTTAACCTTCTCAGTCCTGTTTCCATGCCTGTCCCCTTGCCCTGATTCTCCTTCAGAACTTGTCACCTGCCTGCTCTTCAGCTCGCCAGACTGCTGTCTTTGACCCTGCCCTGTCTGCCCTCTGCAGCGCTCCTCAGTTTCTTTCAGTCTTTGCTCTAGCTCCCATGGCCCTCCTCATCTCACCTGAGCCTTCTCTTGCTTGCTGCGCTCTCCTGCCTTCTGCTCCCCCGTGCCCCTCCTCCTTTGTCTCTTCTGTGTTCCCAGCTCACTGCTGTCTTCCTCACTGCCCTCCCAACAGTACAATGCCTGCACACTGCATGGTGGGAAAGGCCAGGAGCAGCGAGAATTTGCATTGTCCAACCTCAAGGCCGGAGCCAAGGACATTTTGGTGGCTACAGATGTGGCTGGTCGTGGTATTGATATCCAAGATGTGTCTATGGTTGTCAACTATGATATGGCCAAAAATATTGAAGGTGAGTGCCAGCAAAGGTGGCTTCATCTCAGGGTAAGGAAAGACTACTTATATCCTCCCTCCCAGAGTCAGGGTGCACTGAAAAACTGTTGTAGTCTGGGCTGATGCTGTCCCAGTGTCAAGGACACTTCTGGCGTGTGAAGAGTGGAGACCCTTAGTGTTGCTGTGTGATGAGTCAGTCGTGGGACTGGGAGACAGGCAGAGTGGGTTCACCAGGTGTAGACAGCAGGAGGTGGGTTGCTTGCCCATGGAGGTTGGGTGGGGTGGAGTGGATACCACTCACCAGGATATTTGACTTGGTCTGGAGTGACATCCTTTTGCTCCCCAGATTATATTCACCGGATTGGCCGCACAGGAAGAGCGGGCAAGAGTGGCGTCGCCATCACCTTCCTCACCAAAGAGGACTCAGCTGTGTTCTATGAACTGAAGCAAGCTATCCTAGAGAGCCCAGTGTCGTCTTGTCCTCCAGAGCTAGCAAACCACCCAGACGCCCAGCACAAGCCAGGCACCATCCTCACCAAGAAGCGCAGGGAAGAGACCATCTTTGCTTGACGCACTTGATGGGGTTCAAAGACACTCTGAAGGGGGTGCTGTTCTTTTCAGCCCTCAGCTCTCTTCCCAGGCTCTCATTCTTGGGTTTAGGAAACAGATTCCCTGGTCTGGAAGCCTGTGAGGTGGGCTCCGTAGGGACAGGAAGATGTGGTAGGAAGCAGGGGGACATACTACGTCAGGTTTGGCCCACCTCTGCCCCTGCAGCATTGCTGCTGTCCTGGTTACAGGGAGCTGCCTAGCACTGTCCCCCAGCTTGAACAAACACCTGACACCTGGAGGGGACTTCCTTCAGCACGTGTGACTGCACTGCAGTACCATGTTGCCCTGACTGACCCAGGGGATCTGGCATCGTGGATTGTGGACCTTGGACTCTGTCGCGCTGACAACAGGTTGAGCCTTTGGAGCTGTGCACAGCCCTATGCCACAGGGTGCTGTGCACTCTAGGTGTCCCTCCCCAGGGAGTCTTTTTTAGATATGGGGACAGGTGAGTGACTGTGTCCATCTTTAGGTCACTGAGTGAAATTTTTGTTTTCTATTCGCTGAGAAGATAAGTTTGTATGTTCTGAGAATAAATACATGAAATATTAAGGTTGTGTCTGTTCTGGCTAAACTCCCCTCTCTGGGAACCACAGAAGTCAGCAAGAACAGCATTGGCTGAACATGGCTGGCTGAGGAATGAAAGACAGCCACGCTGAAAGAAAGGCCTAGTTTCTCACCTAGATTTGTCGTAGGTGACACCTGAGGGCAGATGGGAAAGCATGGCAGCAGGTTTGGCGTCTTCCCTCCTGTTTTCTGTGTGACTCGGGGGCTTTGTCCAGGCTCCCTTCCAGCTTTGCACAGGATGAGAAAGGAAGCAGCTGGAGCCACACTTCAGCCACCATGTACCTGACCTGGCTTCCCTTGCTCATGGGAAGTCGGCACTGGAAGTCTCGAGGGCTGGGTTCAGCTGAGTTAGGTCTGAAGAGGACCATAGATCTTGTCCTCCATTTCAGGCACACGCTCTCTTTGCCCTTCAAAGGTAGGCAAGCATGTGAATTCAAGTTGCAGCTACTGGTGGAGCCCGCTGGCCCGAGGCAGGCGCGGTAGGAAGCCTTGACTATGTTGCTTCTCACAGCAAGTCCCTCTGTACTGCCAGCTCCCTCTCCAGACATGGGGCCTGGGGTGCAGTGTGCCCACAAATACAGTGCCTCTTGGCAGGGCCTACTTCCCCTCCCGCTCAGGAATCCTTGGAGAGGAAGGGCCAGACTGCTTCACCTCTGCAGACTTGGCCACACAGCAATACAGAGCACATGAGCCACAGACACCTGAGGGACTGTGCATGGTGTTTTATTGGAGATGACAATGAGGTGGGGCAGGTTCTCAATGGAGCATGCTCTGTAGGTCACACGCTAGAGCCATAAGGCAAGGGTAGCCAGGTGGCCAGCCTCTGGGGCCTGTCCCCTGGGTCCTAATGTCCTCATCTAACCCTAACTTAACAAGCGCAGCTGAGTCAGGGAGCCCTGGTCTTGCAGGAGGCATGGAGGGGGCAGAAATGACAGATGCAGGCGAAAAGACAGAGAGGCAAGGGGGCCGGAAGCTGCTCCTCCTCCCCCGCAGTCCAGGCTGGCTCCTGCTTCACCACGCTCCAGTTCCCTAGTCCTGCCAGATGCTAAGCTTCCTGGTTTGGAGAGCAGGGCCTTTTCCTACCAGAGCTTCCGCTGTGAGGTGTCTGTCCAGCCTCACCTGCACCGCGCCCGTCTTAGGTGTAAATGCCCACCCCAGCTGACGGTAGAGAAGTGCCACCATGTTGAGCTCTGATGGTTTCATTTCTGATGTGTGGCAGTGAGGTGACTGGAGGCCCTTGGACCCCAAAGCACAACGGAGTGCTTTGTTAGAACTTACGCTGTACTGCCCACGCTCCTACCCTTGTTATTAGAGGGGCATCCAGTCTGGTTGGAAGTCCCCTGCTAAGTGATCCTGGCCTGAGGTCACTGCCCACTAGGGCAGCTTCTTGTGCAGGTGAGGAAGGTGCCAAGGATGCAGAACACAGCTAGTACCTGGGATGAGAACCTACGGGGTGGGTCACTGTGCCCAGGAGGTGAGGGGGCCCCTTGCTTCTCCCAGAACCTTGGGACCACAGTCAGCCCTGGACCAGGGGCTGGGCAGGGGGTTGTGAGAGCTGAACCTAGAGGGCAGCCTGATGCCAGTCTAACTCCAACCTGCCTGAGGTGGGCACCCCAGCCGCTGTGCCTGTGCCTGCCAGGGTAGGGCAGGAGGTGGTCAGTAGCTGTCCTTAGGCCAAGGCCGGTCACGCTGCCAGTTCCGGTCATTGTGGTCATGCTCCGAGTCCTGGGCTAGGAGCCGGTCTTGGGGGTCATGCCCATTAGCACTGGGCAGCCCCGAGGTGTGTTGGCGGTGAGGCTGATACAGGTCCTGGTAGGCATCTGCATAGTCCTCCTCCAGATGGCGGGAGCTGCGCTGTGAAGAGCCGGTCCAGGCCTGGCGGGAGCTCTCGCTGGCCTCATCTGAGGGCATCAAGCTGTCCCGCTCCAGGGGTGAATGCTCCTCACCTCGCTCCCCCAGCAGCTGCTGATTCTGGGGACCACACAAGAGTAAGGTGAGGCAGAACCTGGCCTTTGCTCCTCCTAAGAGGGAGGTGGGACTCTTCCCCTCTATTCTCAATTCCCAGGTTTGGTTTTCAATAGTGTGAGGAAGAAGTAAGCTGGGGCATTCTTCTGGGCCAGGTATAGAACGCTGGAGTTTGGGCTCCTGCATATTCAGGCTCTCCCTTAAGAGGTGACCGGGAGAAAGGTGTGGAGAGAACGTTTCCTTTGACCCATCTCTGATTACTCATCTCATTCACTGTGCTCTTCAGTCAGGAAGTTCCTTGACCTCTATGCCCTAGGTCTGTAGAGCAAGCGGAGCTGGCAGCTCAACCACCCCTGGCTTCACGTGCAGGCCAAGGCCAATCCTTGCAGGGCAGGAGCTTTGCTTTGACTGTGTAAGCCTGCACATTTGTGCCCACTGGAAATGGTTACCTGAAGTCCAGGGATGGCATTAGGAGGACCCAGAAGGCCAGGGCCAGGTGCTGGGTGGTGGGTGGCTCGCCAGTAAACCTCTAGGTATTCAGCCAGGTGCTCACAGGCGTCCTCCAGCTGGTTCTCATCCAGAATCACATCAAACGACTCCTGGACAGAAAGGACACAGGGAGATTGGCTTCTCACAGCAACCTCCCAGGTCTCCATCTCCTGCACCCTGGGACAGCGTGTGGCTGCAGCGGACCCAGGCACTCACTGGTGGGCACTGAACCAGCTTATCATAGGCCATCATCTGTACAGTCAGGTGTTTCATCTGTGACTTCCCCCGGGAGCGGATGAGTCGCTGGAGTACCTGAAGTAGAAAGGCAGAGAGAGACAGGCCTAGAGTCTCTTGGGGCTCTAGTCAGAGCTGGGCCTGGAAGGAACTAGGCACGTTCCCAATTTGTGATATGGCATTAGTAAGTACCAGGTGAGGGTGACTCAGTGTGGCGTTAAGGGACGGCAGGAAAAGGTCACTATATTCTAGGGGACATCTCCAGTCACCCCAGTTTCACTTACCTTCGGTGAGGACACTTTGACAAAGACGATGATGGGAGCCAAGGAGGTCTTGGCTAGCTGGGCTGGGTGGTTGATGGTATCAGCATCCAACACCACTAGCTGCAGGGATTTGGCCAGCTCGAATATGCGCTCAATCTCACTCTGCACTTCAGCTAAGGAAGGGGAGCAGCTCACCAGGGGCTCTGCCCACTGCTGAGCCCAGGGCTTTGAGGGCTGCTACGTGATGGAGAGGAAGGACCCGAGAGCCTGGGCAGGCAGTGGACTGGGCAAATGAGGGCAGTCCTGGGGCCGGTGGTGGGGCATGGGCAGAAAGAGAAAGTTCTGACTACATCAACCAGGCCAGAAAGCAGGAGCCAAGGAGTCCTCACCAATGCTGGAGCGGGCAGAGGAGCGCTCAATGATGGTCCTCTTGCCAGGGTTGTTGAGCACAGACCGCTTCGCCAGTGAGAGGTCAGCTGTGACTCTCGTGATGGAGATCCTGGTATGGAGGGTCACAGCTGCCTTCAAACTCAAGGCCTTCTTTACCCAATCCTCCTTGAGAGGAGACTAACTCTCTGGGCATGAGGAGGAATGATTTTCTTCCTGATTCTCATTCCATCCCAGGCCAGGGCAGCTTACCTGCCATCAAACCTGTGTTTTAGGAAGTCGAAGAGAGCCTTCTGCATCATGTCTGTGACCTGGAGGAGAGGGCATGGCACTGACAGGGGGCTCCAGGACGGGCAGTGTCCCTAAGAAGAGTTCACACCCTCCACACAGGCATTTCCCACTGTCCTTGAAGCCTTCCCGAGACTCAGGTTGGGCATTTCCTCACCTCATAACCTTTCAGAGAGGGTCCCACCAGCACCACAGGCCGCATGGAGGGCACCACATCGTATGGGGGAACATGTTCCGCCTGCAGAATGGCGGGGGGGGGGGGGGGTCAAGACAAAATCTTGGTGTTGGTGCTCACTTCATGCCTGATTGCTCTGGGGGCAGAGTCAAGAGTTCTAGGTCCCCTCCCCTCTGTTCTGCAGTGTCTGACCAGAAGGGTCCCCAGAACCAAAGTCCACCCCTCGCCCGCCGCCCAGGTCGCTTTCTGACTCACCTGCTTTTGCTTCTGCTTGGCTTTTTGGAAAAGGAAATAAAAGATTAAAGTTGCTGAAGGGAAAAGGCCGTGGGGGCGTGGCAGTTCCTTCCCCAGGGGAGATGATGGGCTCTCCCTGCTTTTCCGATCCCTCCACCGGCCCCTTCCCATAAAGTTCACTGAGGAGGACCCCTTCCACTGTGCCCTGTTTGCCCATCTACCCAAGGTGGGTAAGCTGAGGGGGTGGGGGTAAGGGGTACCTAGAGATGGAGGAGGAGAGCGTCTGTTGCCAATGTCACTCAGGCTGGAAGGGTTCCCCGATCTCCTGACAGAACGAGGGGGTGGTAAGCCATGAATGTGTCTGTCGGCTCCATACATTATTTAATGTTTTACAAATTAGTAACTACCTTTAGGACGGCTGAGCATGTATGTTGTGTGTGTGTGTACACTTGCATGGTGTGCGTGTGGAGCTGTGTTCTGTGGGTCAGGTGTCTGTGTCTGGAGTCTGTGTGTGTGTAAGGAGTCACAGCGCGGTTCTCACCTGGCCTTCTGTTCCTGTTTGAGCCGGATGCTCTCCAGGCGCTGGGGGCTGGGGATGAAGGCGATGTCTCCACCCTCTTTCACTAGCCTCCCGATCCACCAGTCATTGCTGTACTTCTGGGAGTGGGCAACAGCGGGGAGGAGGTGTGAGAGGCGCTTGCCCAGGCCCCTTCTGAGCCAGGGAAGACTCTGGGAAGCTGGTGTTGTAAGGAAGGCAGAGGAGGGACCAAGGAGAGTATGATGGCATCACAGAACAGTGCAGGCAGGTTCAAGCCACAAGTCATGTGGCATCATGGATGGTTAACTTCCCACTTAACCGAAGTGAGGACCAAGGCAGGTCTGAGAAGTACCCAGGCATACAGAAGTACACAGAGGCAAGTGGAGGAATTGGGGACTCACTTTAGTTCTAGAACTAAAGAGGCCCTGGGACAGCAACAGGAGCATTAAGTGCTAGAGTAGGCTTCCGGGGAGGTTGATTACCTCTTTAATGTGCAGAAAATCTTTGGCCTCAAAGTTGACTCCAGAGCCCTGGACGGGACACTCCTCATCCAACACACCACAGTAGCTGACATTGGTCCTCACAGCAAATGCCACGGGTTTGTGCTGGGAAATTTGATCATCAGGGCAGTGAGAGACACATCCCGTGGGGGAAAGCAGAGGCCCCAGATGAGAAGCCTCCTGCCTGCCACACACACTTTTCCACAGGTAAGCACCCCCTGACATGACCCTGGGGACCCAAGATCCTGCACAGGTTTGCACCCAGCCGGGCCCCCTGCCAGCTGGCATACCTTGGCTCTTTCCAGCTGCTGCTGCGCCTGACTCTCCACTTCTCGCCTGGCACTCTCCCGGTCCTCCTCCAGGGAGACGTCTGAGTCCAGAGAGGGACGGCTGGTATAGGAGTCGGCTGAACCCTGGGAAGGGAGAGTCTGTGTAAAGGGACTGTATCGGCCTCTCCTAACTTTGATGCCTCTTCTCCACCTTCTAGGGGATGATCTGACCCTCTAAGCTGCTTCTTGTGTGCCTCCCAGGGTCTCTGAGGCTGGCCCAGCCCACAGTGCAAAGATGGGGCCCCCTCTGCCCCACACCTATCAATACCTTAACTCTGAATAATCTTTTTTTTCCTCTCCTTTCCCTTTTACCATGTCCTCTGGAGCAGAGGGAAGGGAAAAATACTACAGATGATGTCTCTGACATGGTGTGGAATCCAGGAAACCAGGTCCTCTTATCCATGCTAGCCTGAAGCAGCCTGGACATTATCCCTTTAAGACAATTGGCAAGAGTACAGGTAGCCAAGAGATGCGGGTCAGAGCCAGGCATGGTGCTGTGCTGCACACCTATAACTCCAGCACTTGGGAGGTAGAGGAGCAGGAATTCAAGTTCAGTTGCAGCTAGAGAGGCAGTTAAAAGCCATCCTGGGCTACTGGAGACCCTCCCTCAAAAAAAAAAAAAAAAAAGCCAGATGGGGGAGGGGGAGGGAACTCATCTCTAAAGTTGTCCTCTGATCTCTCTCTCTCCTCTCTCTCTCTCTCTCTCTCTCTCTCTCTCTCTCTCTCACTCACACACACACACACACACACACACAGTAAATTAAAACACACACACACAGTAAATGAAAATGCACACATGTGCATGTATGCACACAGTAGTGTGTGAGCTTATACACACATACACAGTAAATTAAAACATAGACGTGGGCAAGCGCGCACACACACTCACGCACACAGTACCATGTGTGAGCTTACACACACACAGTAAATTAAAGAAACATACACAGTAAATTAAAATTCACGCACACATATGAGAACACACACATACACACACACACACACACACACACACACACCCTGGTAGGCCCTGTCACAATGTGACCATCTGACCACTAAGACTCTATCCAAGTTTTCTGTTGTTCGTATTTGAGTCAGGGTCCACTGCACACACTGGCTAGCCTAGAATTTTCCATATAGACCAAACAGATGTTTGCCTGCCTCTACCTCCCAGATGCTGGTGTGCCTCCACAGCAGACTTCTAACAAGGTTTTGGAATCTGTTAAATGGATGCGTATTTGCCTTGCGGTGTGAAGATTGGGCCGGAAATTGCAGACTCCTGGAAGTCTCCTTTGCTCTCCCCACCCACTACTTTCTTTCCTCTCACACCTGCTAGGACTGGCCAGGTGTTAAGGAGCAAGAAGCCGGGGGATGAGAGCGCAACACAAAGCCATCTCCTGGGTACAGGTGAGGCCATCACACACCCACCACCCGGCCTGTACCTCCCTAGCCTTCCCCTGGGCCCAAGGGACATCAGGCCCTGGAGGGAGGCTACCCTGGTGCCAGGCAACCCAGCCGATCCAGGACCTTGGGGGAATGGGGTGCCTTTGGTGATGTGAACAAGGACAGTCCTTGAGTCCATAACAGGGTCTGGGGTAAGGAGTGTACATGTGAAGGGTTTCGGAGTTCACCTTCAAGGCCGTAAGGAAGATGCCAAACAAATAAGGGAACTTCAACTCTGAGGCAAGCAGCTGAAAGTTAAGGTAACTAACTGGCTTAGGGAAAAGGGAATCTTTTCCGACTCTTTTCCTTACATGCAGCTGCCTGGAGGGATTCTTTCCTCAAGTCTGAGAAGCCAGCGGCACAGGGAAGGTAAAAGGATGTGTGTAAAGAAAGCGGTTTCCGAATGTTCAGGTTGAAGAACAGACCCTGGAACTCTGACCACCTAACTAGGCAGCAGAAGCCAGATTCTCTTTGGAGAAGACAAAGACACACTATCGACCATGCCTCTGCCCCAACACTGCCTGTGCAGAGGGCTGGTCACTTGGTGTCAGTCCTGGAATCTGGGCTGCAGACTATGTCTGTGATAAACCCAAGGCTCAAGGCAGCACCAGAGTGGTACCGCCTTTTGTTCTGTACAAGTAGAGACTGTCTGCAGCTCCCCATCTCTCCAGCCAAGGCAGAACAAGGCTGAGTCCCTGGGGGGGAAAAAAGCCTTGACAGGATGGAAGTGCTTAGCCCCAGAGTGTGGCTGGCTAAGGGAGATAGAGGCCAGCAGGTGAGAAAGGCTGGAGGCGAGGCAGGATGACCACCCACTGTGTACGTATCAGATACTTCCTAGGTACCCAGCAGGTGTTGGGAGAAGAGCGCCTTTGACCTCTACTGAGGCTAGCTCTCAGCCTAATTTAGTCCTCACTGCCTACATCAGGGGTACCTAGGCTAAAAGACCTCTTAACCCTGGCTAGGTGAGGACAGGCCTCTCCCTAAATTGTTTAATGAGTTGTGTTCTGAATGGTAACGCCACTTTCCATAATCCCCGTGTCCTCAGGTATTGCCTGTGCTGCTCTGGAACAGGAAGGTAGGAACACCCTGCTGGAGAGCCCATTAGGGTCTTATTTCCCCACCCCATTATACCCAAACAGCCAGTCTCAGTACTCCAGAGTTGGCGCAGTGCCCTGGTGGTTGCCCCCCTTGCCTGGCGAGTGTGTGGGCAGGCTGCAGCTCCTCTCTTGCCTGGCACGGGGGAAGAAGAGGAGGGAGATGAGCCCAGTGGATTTATTTAGAGCCTGCTCTCCCTCCTACTGCTTCAGAGGGGGCCTCAGGGAGAGCAAGGAGCTAGAAGGAGGAAGCCAAGTGGGGGGGGGGGGAGCGATCCAAGAAACAGAGAGGGTCAGGAGGGAGCGATAGGTCAGCAGGCCACCCTCAAGCATCATCCATATGTGCCAGTGTCTTCGGCCTGACTTCTCACCAGGGATGAGAAGGGAGCACCCAAGGCCCTGCGGCCCCACAGAGAGGTCTGTTCTCCAGCTCCTCTTGGCACCCTGGGCTACGCCAGCTGTCCCTTCAACTGTCAGAAAGAGGTGCCCATCAGAGCCTTGAAAATCATCTATCCACTCTCACTGCAACATAATTAGCCCCAGAGCCCCATGGAAAATTGGGCCCGGAAGGAGCCCGGTCCCAGAATCGACTGACACATGCCTGTTCTGAGCCTCACAAGACAGGAGACTTGACCTAACCCTATCAAGAGATGTTTTCAAGCCATGTAGTGGTCCTTTCCCAAGAAGGCCTTGGTGTGGAATGTTTGAGAAAGTCCAGCAACTCCAAGGGGCTCTGAAACTGCTCCTCACTCTTGTCCCATCTTTCCAGGCATTCTTTCTGCTTACTGAGCTCCGGGAATCACTGCCTAATGAGCTGATTTGTCTCAGTGGGTCAGGAGATAAAAGCAAAGAGGAGAATTAAATATTTATTGGTTGCCTGGTTCTCTGAGAAAAGATCTTCCTTTTCATGCCCTGGCCTCACCTCCAGGTCCTCCATGCTGAGCAGGAGCTCAGAGGAATCCTCAGCAGGGGGCTGGGGAGGTGGACGGAACTCAGTCTGGGGGCCCACCCATGTGATGGGTGGCCTTTGGAAGAAGCTGGGCTATAGTGAGGGTGAGGGGTCAAAGCTACGCACAGGGGTGGTGGGCAGAGGAAAGTCAAGTCCTAGAATTCCTATCCGCAGAGACTGGTACCCGACTCTCAAAATACTCTTCCAGCTCCCCAATCTGTCATTTACTTGAGGCACAGGTCCGAGCGACTCCCCTAAAGATCAGCTCCTCCTGTTCTGTTCAGACCCTATAAACCCAGAATTTGGAACTCCAGACATTCGGTGTTCCCTCTAAAACCTCGGTGCCAGGGCCTTCGGTCTTTCCTCTCTCTGCCCCTTATGTCCTGAGCTTTGGGGCCACCTGCTCGAGCCTTCTCCCTACAGTGTCCCTCTGTGCACACACCCGAGTACCTGGGAGACCTGGCCTTGAAAGCCCATATCCCCACTTTCCTAGGGAGCCTCCCCCCTCCCCGACTCCCCATTTCGCGCCCTGCTCCGCTGTCAAGGCGTTTTTCAAAGTCCTGAACTGGGGGAAGGGTAGAAGAGAGAGGTGTCATCCCAACTCCCCCACCCCCACCCTCCCCGTGGGCACTCACCGCCTCCGAGTCCTCAAACCCGGGCACGTAGGAGTCGTCATACATGGGGGAGTCCGGGGTGGGCGGGGGGGAGAGCGAGCGGCGCCGGGGGCGAGGACGGCGGGCCGCGCCCGAGATGCCACCGAGCCGCGCAGCCCTGCGGGCGGCGGCGGAGAGCGCGAGCGCGAAGGAGGGAGCGAGCCGCGAAGACCAGCTGCTCGCAGCTCAGATCACCGCTCCCCTCCCCACCCCCCAGCCCAGTCGGTCCCACCCCGAGCGCGCCAGCGCGGCTGAGGAATCTGCCGCCGGCTCCCCCAACAATAGTGCCCGCCCACCCGACCCCCCTCCCGGGAAGGCGCGGGCGGCCGGGCCGCCGGGGCCGCCGAACCGGGCGCACGCGAGCCGGGAAGGTGGGTCCCGGGCACCTCTGGGGCCGGGGCGACTGGGAAGAAGGGCGGAGAGGCTTGCAGGCGGGGCGGATCCCGGCGGAGAGGAGGCGGGGCGAGGAGAGATGCGGAGACAGGGACTCTGGCTTCTCTCTTCCC